>NC_035437.2:114409915-114629915 GCF_002127325.2 Helianthus annuus | reverse complement strand
CACTTCTCCGTTCATTTCCAATACTGATCGTGAAACACCATGAGCAGCAGGATGTTGAGGTCCGAAATTCGAAGTGAAATTTTTGATTTGCCCGTTCCTAGTCGTCATGGGAAAGAAAGGCAGAAAGAAGAAAGAAATGATTCCCTTTTTTCTTGTCCAATACCACCAGTACCAGAAATGCATCTCCTTCGCCCGCCCGAGAGACTTATTGAACCCGAAAAGAAAGAAGGGAGAAAGATGCCCACTATGATTATCGATTCCTTCTTGATAAAACAATATCATAGCCTAGTATTCATGTCCTAGTCTTAATTTTGAATATGGGCACATACTAGAAACTGAGCCAGGCACATCCCTGTTTTCTTGTCTTAGCACTTCAAATTAGCTGCACCCTTCCAAGTTAGTCCAGGAGCCCTCTCAGATGCAGGTCTTTTCAAAGTGCAAAGTTTCAGTGATCACTTATGCAATTGTGAGTTGCTGTTTTGAGTTTCCTGCTTTTCGGGCTGTCCTCTTTTAGGGAAGGGAGCGTGCCCTAGTAGCATGAGACGACAGCCTTGCATAGGAGTAGTTCTGACTCCGAGAATAGAATCTTATCCCCGCCGACTAAGCCCGGACTCTTTCGCATCGCGCTAATTCAGTGCCAGCCGTTGGTGAAAGACCTGCATGGAGCCGAGCCCTTCTCACCTACCTGCTTTGGGGAGAGTTTGACCCGGACAAAACTAGTGGGTGTCGCCTCCTCGAAGCAGCTCCCTCTCGCCCCGATTGATGAAGTCCCTGATTGAGAACACCATTGCTAACTTATGTATAATATGTCATACCTTCTTTCGAATCAATACCATTCCATGAGTCCTTCTTTCGAATCAATACCATTCCATGAGTGTCCTGTGGGTCTGATCAAGGCCAGTAGCTACGCCCTGCACTTTTGATAACCGGTTAGATATCCTAGCACTTTAGAGTTTGAGAAGGGTAAAGAAAATCGTCCTTTCTTTTGAGATCTGGACTCCTGAGGGAGGGTAATTTGATGCTAGCGAACGTTGTGGGTAACAAGGCGAATGAGTCAGTATCTAGTAACGGCTAGGATGCCAAGCGATGCAATGTAAAGAAGAAGAAGGTTTGGATGACCTCTGGGGGAATAGCACGCCCACAGAACGATATCGTGGAAATGCTGCACGGACCCGTATATATAGGAACAGAAACAAAATGACTTTTGGAGTTTGACGGTCCGTCCTCAAACCCACCTGTTGCCGATCCGACGTGGTAAAAGCAGATCGTGATTGATTGCTCTTAGAACACGCCGATACGGCACGCTCTCCCGGGTTCCAAGTTCTCTAATTTGAGTGACGTACGATTCATACGTACGCACACTCAAAAGATGCCCTTGTGGAGAATGCAGGGAGCCCCGGATGTCCCGGTACTCGTTGAGTATGGCCTGGGGATGAAACCCATCACTCACCAAGGCAGCTTCTACGTATCGTTCCACTAGCAATTGAGCGTTTATAGTGGAGACCATACGTCCAAGGTCGTCGTTCCCTCCCCAATTGTTGATCAAGTACCTCTGATAGAGGATCCTACTTCTCTCTTCATCAGAGAGTAGAGGTTGGGGCAATTGTGGGATCACGACGGGGACAGGGGCATGTGCGGGCGGCGTCTCCGGTTGAGGAAGAGGCTGCCCCGGTGGACTAAGTGGGGGGGGGGGAGGGGTTCCCCGCGTCACACCAGGCCACTTGAATAAAGAAAGAGCGCACGAAAAAAGTAAGGAAAAAATTATACACCTAAGATCACGGTGTAATCCCATGAAAAACGAATATATCTTGAAGCCCCATGGAAAGTACGAAGCGGAAAATACCAAAAAGACGGATCCTACAGCAAACAAGATGTAACTATTCAGATTTTTTCGAGAATAAATCATTCTCTTAACAGATCTCGTCTTGTTCCTCAATCTTCGAAGAATGCGGTGTTGTATTATTGTAAGTTCCCTGTTCCAAACATTTCCTTCAAGTAGACGACAAGTTTTAAATCTTAATGCAGACATTCCTCCCTCACATGCATTTGCAACAGATTCTTACCAAGACCGGTAATCCCCATAGACACACGGCCATTCTCGGCATCTTCACTGTTGCCCCTCTTCTCAAAGCCTTTCGAAATCTCAACGTGCCTTTTTCTTCTTTCCCCGGGATACTATACAAACGAAAATGTCCAAGATCCATGGAACGAACGAAGCGGACCGAAGTAAAGTCTTAAAAAAGACTGAAGGGCAATCCCGTTCTGTTGGAGCAATTGTGAGGAATACCCATTCTAGAGCATCTATAGAACTCATCCACTCCCCCGTAGAAAAGATAGAAATCTCATCATTCAAATCAACATTTATCCTAACCAAGGCTTCGCCTTGTCACATCAGGGGCTCTGGGACTCGAACCCAATTCTTTCCGCGACCCCCCTAGAAAGAATAAGGAGCATTTTCTCTTATCTTTTCTACGAGAATTGATGCTTCGCGACTTTTCTACTATACAGCTACGCTACGATCTTTCTTCTCTTATGAAATTTCAGGTGACGGTACATTTCACTTCATTGCACTACACTCTACTCTCCATTCTTGCTGAAGCCTCTTGCCATCCGGGTTCCACGGCATTAAGAAGTTCATTGATCATGATTTGCATTTTTGGTTGAGATAAAGAAAATACCTCCTTAAGTCCGTCAAGCCTGTAGGAGTAGGAGTAGTGAATAAATATAGAGAGTTTTGCTTGGTTGTTAACCAAGGGAAAAAAGAAAAAGAAAACCACTACTCACCAGTTTCGAATCAAACAAGTATCAACAACAGCCCCTTCTTTGCTTTTCTGATAGCATTCTGGAAGTACCGCGTCAAGATAGGCACCTTATCTATGCAATAATGATCTCGCTCTTCAAGACAGATTCGTGAACGGTCAATCTACGCCATGGAAGTTTCATTTCTGAATGACTTGTCTGCTACCAACTCCTTCCTCTATGGGTAGGCCCAACCACCACACTACACTCTTAGGATAGTTAACGGAACACCAACCCAATATCGAGGAGAATCAGTACACGGAACTTGACCAATCCACGATCACCCTCTGCTAGCAGCTTTCTTATCTTACGATATTCATAGTGTCGATTATAGAAGAGATGGAAATTGCATATTAGGATTAACCGAATCAGCTGCGTAGCCCTCTTTCACAGGGGAGGTGTGGCGGCATAGCCTGCTTCCAGAAAGTAATTCATGTTGAAGGTGGTCGCCCTTTTACTTAGTTTTAAGCACTTCTTCTTATATGCTCACTTCGATGCTCGATTTTTGCCTTGCTTCGGGGCCTTTCCCTCCCGTTAGCTTAGCTTGGCTTTAGTTAGAAAAATGTCATGTGACTCCTAGTATTTCTTGTTTGTTGTGATTTGGTCAAGTAACAAGAAGTGTCAGCAATCTGTATAGTGCTCTTTCTAGTACTTTGACTTGGCTACATAGCGGTTATCATTCTCACTATGGCGCTTTCTCCTCTTTCTGTTTTATTAGAATTCCCTATACTACATCATAGTCAGGACTGCTCTGGAACAGAGCAAGTAGAAAGAAAAGGAAACTGCAGATGCACGAATGGAATACGCACCTGGAATTGGTATTGGTCTAAAGAGCCGGAAAGGAAGAAGCAACGGACTGAGCGACGAAGCGACGGGATTGAGCGCTTCTCCTAGCGCAGGAGTTTTCGTCGCTGGATTAAGACGACTTAGCGACTTGCCTGAAAGCAGAAACCCGAAGGTTAGCCTTGCATGAACTAGGGAAAGATATAACTCAACTTCACACTGGTTAGCAAAACCCTAGAGCTTCCCTGCTTCGGTAGAACCTTATACTTTACCAAGTAAAAAGTTTAAGCTGGGATCGATTACCTTTCTTAGCTAGGATAAAGTCACTGTCATCGCTCTCTCCTTGAATCGCTCGGAAATCGTACCTAGCCTCTCGTCCATAACCTAGCCCGAAGCTCTCAAGCGACTGATTTCACACAAGTAGTAGGACCTTCTTTTATAGTGGAGTTAGAATAGGCTCTAGAATAGTCGAATGAATGGTCAGTCTCGCTCTCCACCCTGCTGCTAGATGGGATAGGTTCACATGCTTGAGATAAGACAGATCTTTTTTAGGCATTAAATAGGCCGAGAGAAAAGTATCATTTTTACATAGATGAGCAGCAACTTTAGAAATGAATGCTCAAGTCTGTCACTTAGAAGATAGGATGGTATCGACCCGGACAAGGGGGCAAGATCCGCTGGCTTAGGGCCCCTTTAGAGATAGGGGCGAGCCAAAGAGAAGTTGTAGCAACGAGCTACTAAGGAGTGACTGTGTTGAAGCTTCAAACGTAGAGCTCGCGACGACTTCGAGCGAACTCCACGAGTGTGCCGAAAAAGACTAAAAAGAATCTGTGATAAGTAAGCGCCTGTGTTCAGTAAATCGCAATTCTTTTTGTGTTGTCGGGCAGCGCGCGTTAAGATTCGCCGCTGTCCGGGCGAGGTATAATAGAAATACAAAAAGTGAGAGTTCCCCGCCATCACCTCGCCTAGATTTGGGGGCTTCATACCCTAAGCAGAGGCAAGTTCCAGCCGAGGTAGGAGATCATCACATCTATACGAACAAAGCAGCACAGGTAGCAGTGGTTGCCTGTACGTTTATAGGGGACTCTACTTTCCCCTTTTTCACTATCTCGCCCAGCATATCTGCCGGGAGCAAGAGCATATCCAAGTCCCCTATTCAGTTGAATCAGATCTAGTAGCGCTCACTACTGAGGCGAAAGAAAGGAGCAAGATACGGCCAAAAAGCCGGAAATTCTCGCGCAGGAACAAGCGTAGGCCTGTAGCGCGCCCTTCAACCAGGAATCATTTTATTGGCGAAGCGAGGAAGCACAGTTGCGCGCCTCTCCATAGCCCCTCTAGAGTATAGAGGTATTAGTACCAAGCTGGAAGCTTGCTGTGTAATTTCATAAAGAAAGGTGTGTGAACCTCAGCGAGTCCGGGTTTCATTTCAAACTAGCCTCCTGGACTGAACCTACCTTCTTAATAGGTTATAGCTATCAATAAAGTAGGAATGGCAGAGAAGGAGATGCACTTTCTTGAGTTACAGACAAGGAACTCCATTCTGTTGACTCTACCAGATAGAATAGAACCCGTCTTTTTTCATAGTCTAGTCAAAAGAAGAGTTTGATCCTGGCTCAGAAGGAACGCTAGCTATATGCTTAACACATGCAAGTCGAACGTGTTTCGGGAGCTGGGCAGAAGGAAAAGAGGCTCTAGGGTTTACGAGAATCATATATAAGATCTCGTCTAAAGGCAGGGGTGAGCTTTCTCACTATACAATGTAAAAAAAGACCAACGACGATGAAGGAGGAGTAGGAGCTAGCTTTCATTGAAGTAGGGGCGGAATCGAAGCGAATAAATTCTGAGTTCATGCCACGACGATCTATATGGAAGGGAAGTTTTGTTGATGCATTCCTGTTGAGAATGAAGAAGAAGAGAGATCTTCTTTTAAACAGGAAAATTGGGTCACATCTTCTTCTATTTTGCCGGAATTCTTTGATTGCTCCGTACGAATTGACAATGGAATCCTGTTCGTTGTAAGATCACTGAAGGAGGTCATCAAGAGTTTTCTTCTACACGGAAATGAAGATCTTCGAGAACTAATATTGGACCGGGAATCAAAAAGGGAAAAAAGTAAAGTCTAAGCGCATATGGCACGAAAAGGAAATCCGATTTCGGTAAGACTTGATCTGAATCATAGTTCAGATTCAAGTCGGTTCAGTGAGGGCAACCGCGAAAGTCACCGAAGGGGTCAGTCTTTTCCTTCACCCCAGATTAAAAAAAGTAAAGCGGGAAGGGCGTTGCAGATGTCCGGGACGGACACGACTTCTTCTAACGCTAGAAGACCACTGGAAGACACCCGGGACCAGAGCATGTCGTGAAAGAAGCACACTGGGCGGGCGTGCTTCGACCGTGTCTCCGGGGCACAGTTGAATGTAGATATCATGAACGCGAGGTGCAGGATACCAGGCCGAGAAAGCCGGGCAACCACTCCCCTATGTGCCAATCGCTAGTGCAACCAGGGCCCCGGCGCCCAGCTCCGCTGGAGAGGCCTCGCCTGATCTGATAAGTGCTAATTCGGTTCGGATAGACTTCATTCAAGAACGCCGCCGCCCCTGGAATCAATAAGAAAACAAGTGCTAAGTTTCAGATCAGTGAATAATCGAAACGAAAGAAGAGACCTTTCTCGCTCGGCGCCTAAAGCGCACTATGCTCCGCTTCAACAAATGAGAGTTTTCGGTGGAACCGGTGAACCACGCGAGCCGGTTAAATGCGTGGGACAGAGGGCTCGTAGTACCTGCTACCGCAGCTATGCGGTGGAAGGGAAGGAGCCTAAATCGACCTTTTTTCTTTTTCAAACCAGAACAACTCTGAACGTTAGGGAAGATAAGGGAGGATCACCTGAGCGAACTGACCGAAGGGACTTGACTTATCCGAACCGAACCATAGCGGCTTAAAGCTAAGAGCAGCGTCGCTGCTTGATCGGCGGGGAGGAGCATCTCAAAGTATGGGGCAAAGGATCAAAGGCTTTTACTTTGTCACCCGGGATCCACCACAGGTTGGGTTTGAGAGTCGTGTGATGGGTGACTATCCAGCACGGTTCGGAGAGCACTTTTAGTCTGCGCTGGTGAATGGAAGCCCCCCCTATCAAGCAAGAAAGAAGCGGCTCTTCCCACGGCGGAGCCTGCATTGACTCTATTTATTATTATGGTAAATCAGTGTATCAAGATGTCAATCTTAGATCTTATTTCGGTTCGATACGTCCACCTACTAGACTCACCTTTGGCTTTCGTCTCGGTAGGTGTATTATTCTACATTTTCCCAAAAGAACATTCATTCATTTCTTTCTTCCCCGTCGACCACGACGACAGAAACGACGCGAAAAATCCAGACCCGGAAAGGGGAAGGGCCAGTGGTGGGCATTTGGTAAAGTCGGGCCGATCAGGTGTCTTCATTCAAGCGACGGTACAGAAGAAGAACGAAACGAAGTGAGAGGCCGGGGGCAGGGAAAAGAGTCGAGTCGATCAGGCTCGACGACCGGGAGAAGCAAAACGAAATCAGGATTTGGCCGAAAAAGAAGCAACGCTATGGATACCATGAACGATCACCATCGATAAAGAAGAATCTTTCTAAATCACTTCGGGTCAGCGGGGCCTTCAAGCATCCGAAATACGCCGGGCTTGTAAATGACATAGCCCTCCTAAATGACGACTCCTTCAGAAAAAAGAAGTTATTCAAGTTCTTTTTCTCAAAGAAGTCAAAGAAGTCCCCCTCCGACAGCCCGACGAGTCATCCACTTAAAAGGACCCTCCCTGCGGTGCGCCCTTCCTTGAATTATTCGGTCATGCAATACTTATTGAAGACAAAGAACCAAATGCATTTCGACCCCGTCGTAGTTCTTAATCATTTCGTGGAACCGGGCGTGGTTGAACCATCTACCATGGGGGGAGCTCATGCACAGGGAAGAAGCTTAGATAAGAGAATACGTTTCGCTTTTTTTGTCGAAAGCTCGACCAGCGAGAAAAAGTTTTTGGCCGAAGACAAAAAGTTGACCCACTTCATTCGCTGGTCGAATCATCCTCGCTTCGCGGGAACAACAAAAACCACCATCTCGCTCTTTCCTTTCTTCGGTGCTACCTTTTTTTTCCCAAGGGACGGGGTTGGGGTGTATAAGAAATTTTTTGAGTATGCCCGGGAACAACTCCTACGAAAATTCAGGAAAAAATGTTGGAACCTCATGGCTAAGGATAAGGTAATGGAATTGATAGAGAAATTCATAGACCTAGGTGGGATAGGAGAATTGATAAAGGGAATAGAGATGATGATAGAGATCATACTGAGAAACAGAAGAATTCCGTACGGGTACACCTTTTATTTGAACGAAGTGAAAAAAATGCGATCTTTGTTGTCTAATAGAACAAAGACTAATACCTTAATTGAGTCGGTCAAAATCAAATATGTTTATCAAAGTGCTTCTCCGATTGCTCAAGATATCTCTTTTCAACCGAGGAACAAAACAAGATCATTTCGCTCCATTTTTAGTCAAATAGTGAAGGATATTCGATTAGTAATGAAAAAAGGGGTGGAGGGGATCCGTATATGTTGTTCAGGTCGATCAGAAGGTGCAGAAATAGCTAGAACTGAATGCGAAAATTATGGAAAAACATCTAGTAATGTATTTAACCAGAAAATAGATTATGCTCCTGCGGAAGTATCTACTCGTTACGGAATCTCAGGTGTCAAAGTGTGGATTTCATATAGTCAAAAAGAAAGGGGACGTGCTATATCCGAAATGTACGAAATCTAGTAAATATCGTAAAGGCAGATGTAGTAGGGGTTGCAAACCGGACGGTACACGACTTGGTTTTGGAAGATGTGGCACTAAAAGTTGTAGAGCTGGTCATCTTTCATATCGAGCCATTGAAGCAGCGCGTCGAGCTAGAATTGGGCAATTCCATCGTACTATGAGCGGACAATTCCGAATAAATCGTAAGATATGGGTAAGATTTCTCGCAGATCTCCCTATTACCGGGAAACCTACAGAAGTCAGAATGGGAAGAGGAAAAGGAAATCCTACGGGTTGGATTGCTCGTGTGTCCACAGGACAAATCCCATTTGAAATGGATGATGTGAGTTTGTCAAATAAGTTGTGTAACACAAAAGTTTCGACAAAATAACAATTTTTGTAAAAGATGACGAGAAGTTGTAAAGACGGAATTTCTATAAAAACGGGGTTTTTACGAAACCGGACTAATTTATATAAAGATCCGCTAAAAGCGATGAGATTTACACTATAATTTTAGAAAACTACAAGTTCATGTGATTTATGCGATTTACATAATTGTTAACTAGTTTGTTGTGTTGAAAATTGTTTTGATCGAATAAAGAAGTTGTTGAATTGATTTGTAAAAGAAAATGATACGCTTGAAAGCGTGGCCACCTCCAGTTACCAAGGAAACTCTGGCGAAATTTTCCTAAAAACCTAACACTTAGAATTATTTTCACTATAAGTGTTAGAAAGACTTTTCGACATGTTTTCAAAATATAAGTTTCGTCACGAATTTATTTACAAAATTATCGGAGGTGGGATTTCACAAAATAAGGCTTAGTAAATATATATTTAATATATATATTTTTCATAAATCACTTGATGCGTGTTTATACTTATTTTGTGAAATGTATAAATATTATTTTTAGAGTATAAATAATATTACCGAACGTTAACGAATCCAAAATAATACGAACGCTTTCACGATAAATATATAAGTTACACCGGTAATTACTATTACCACTCGATCGTTAAAACGTAACTTACGCATTTTACAGAAATATTTATGAACGCGTATTTTTGTCAAAATATTATTTTGGGAGAATTTTGTGAAGTAAAATATAATATTTTTGAGAAAAATATTTATATTTTGGAGTTAGAAATAAATATATATTAAGTGAGACTTAATAATATATTTTCAAGATATACGAATACACATGTATTAAATCCCCCATCCTTGGGAAGGAAAATCACTACCAAGTATTTACCAAATGTAAACATGAAATAGTTGTCTAACTATTTCCCAAAAACTTAAACCATAAAGCTAAGGCACGGCCGTCCGTCTAATAGAATTAGAACTTGTAGGTCATTGCACAGCTGCTTGACTTGGAGTATACTTGGTAGAGACGCACCGACTGTGAGTTCATGTCCCCCTTTTCTCTTAACTGTTTTCAGTTTTCTAAACTGCGGGGGTGAAATACATGTTACTATGATTACGAATATTTCTTACATGGTATGGTTAGCGTAAGGAGGGTTATTACTTAGATCATGTGAATGGGTAGGCGGAAACTTGAGGCCATTAATCCTCGGGGTAGGACCGAGGGGCAGGAGCGATAGATCTATTTGGGTGTAGCGAGCCCAGTCCCAGGCCCATCATAACGGACCTCGGGATGACTTTGTACCCGACGCATAAATCTGCTAGGTTTGAGCCTTCCTACTTGCATTTCACACACATCAATGGCCTTGCAAACCATTGGTGATCTCTTTTTCCTTATTTGCTACATACCAGGATTTTGATAAATACAAAGGTGTATTTACTCACTTACACATGAACTCGCTCAACATTATTGTTGTTTTTTCAACTTACATGTATTTCAGGGAATTAGAGGATCTGGCACGGTATGGCACGTTTTCCCGCTGCACTAGTACGAGGTCATCCGGGTTTAGGGAATGTGACTCTTTCCTGGACAAGTCACAGTCCTTAAACCGTGTTTGTGTTATGTTTAAGTTTGTAATGTTTGTTGAACAAGGTTATGGTTGTTAGGGTGTTTGCCCGTTAAAACAATGTTGTTGTTTTTGGATTTTAAAACTTAATCAAATGGATGATCTTGCATGATTTTATTCATATAGCTTTGTTATGGTTAAGTTATGGTATTAAGAAGTCACACCAAATTAACCACGCTTCCGCAAAGCCAGGGTGTGACAGCTTGGTATCAGAGCTCTTATCATAGCGAACTAGGATTCCTTCTCGAGTCTAGACTATGATCACTAGGGCTCTCACGAAAACATTTTTATTGCATACCACTTAAGTCCAGATCCAAAACGTTTTTACAAACAAATGTTGAGCACATTTTATTTATTTATTTTTAGGCTCAGTCTTGGAGGCTGAGGCTCGGTCTTGGAGACCGAGGCTCGATCTAGGAGATCGAGGTAGATAGCTAGTGAGACTAGGAAGAGTAGGCTCAGTCTTGGAGACTGAGGCTCGGTCTTGGAGACCGAGGCTCGATCTAGGAGATCGAGGTAGATGGCTAGTGAGACTAGGATGAGTAGGCTCAGTCTTGGAGGCTGAGGCTCGGTCTTGGAGATCGAGGCTCGATCTAAGAGATCGAGGTAGAGGGCTAGTGAGACTAGGGAGAATAGGCTCAGCCTTGGAGGCTGAGGCTCGGTCTTGGAGGCCGAGGCTCGATCTAAGAGGTCGAGGTGGATGATAGAGCAGTCTTAGAGACTGGGAGGAATTTGGCTAGTGGGACTAGGAATGTCAGTCTAGGAGACTGGGAGGCTAGTGGGACTAGGAGAATTATTTGATTGTTTATTGTTGACTAACATGTTTATATGATTATATGATCGATTGTTATACGTATATGTGTTGTGTTACGAACGTCATGCTTTCATCATGTACTAGAAAGATGGACACTACGAATCCCATGGCCATAGTATCAGACGACATAGTTTCATCGGAGCACGAGGTGTACATTTCCGATACTACTGGCACAGACGATGACGACTTTCAGCCCTTTTTGCGCTGCCTGATGTCGTAACAGAGCCTACTGATGGCCATCTTGTTGGGAATTTGCCACTCGCGGTGATCCCTGCTCCTGTGCCCCTTACCGCTTATCCCATTGTTGATATGCCCCCGACGTGGTCCCTGACGATGATAGCGATCTATTAGAAGAGGACCCATTTAAGGGCGAGGCCCTATTGCTGCTGGTAATGGCCTACTGCTTGCGGACGCTCCTGCAGGGGAAAACTCATGCCCATTCCCCTGTCCCAGACTCATTTGAGTTTCTGACATCCGCATTTTCGCATATACAGGGAGTGCAGCACCATTCACACGACGCCGACCCTGATACGGCATCATCAGCTGCACCAGTTCCCGCACACAGCTTTGAGTTTGATCACAGTATTGAGGGTGATCTTGTTCTTCCACCTGGTTTTGATCCAGACCATGACCTTGAGTTCATACACTTAGACCAGCCCTTGGAGGATCCCGTAACCCCCTGTGATGGTTGATCCAGCTGATTTTGAGATGGAGTTTGTTGATCCGGAGCCAGCCGGGGCCCCTAAGCCAGGCGTTGCTCCTAACACCGCATTGGAGCATGACCCTGTTCATGCCGATACACCTGCTATTGCTCCTTGATTGATCATCTGCTTGGACAAGAGAAAATTTGGGGTAACTGTCCAAGACAATTTATTATTACGGGGGCCCACATAATAACGACTTGTAGTGCACAGAAATCCTAGTGGACTCTGCGGGTCAAGCTAATGAAAACCAATGTAGCAGGAAATAACTCGAACACGAATGACCAAGGCGATGAAGCCTCGAGTTCATTATATTTCAAGCAACAAGCCAAATTGGCAAGCCTGTGTGAAGGCTCAGAAATTTATTTCCCCACCCATACATTGAGTAGATTTACGTGTAAAATTGGGTGAGTACATGACGGCTTATGGTGCTATGTATCTCATAGACAATTGGAAAGTTGTCTAACCCACTTCATGCCATTTCGGCATAAGAGAATGCCACCCATGCGTGACACAAACACCAGTATGTTGCCAAGGATAGAAGCCGAGCTGCAAAAACGCATCTCACAGGCAAATGCATGACATGAAGCACTCCGCTCTAAGCACAGCGATGGCACTACTGGAAATAACCCCCCCCCCCCCCCAACTGACCGCACCTATAAGCAGTTCCTGAACTGCAAGCCCTTGAACTTCGACGAAACAGGAAGCGCCATTGCATTTGTTCGTTGGTCCGAAAAGATTGACTCCATTCTAAGAATGACTAACTGTTCGCCCCAACAGAGTGTTACCTTTACCTCGGAGGTCATTTCTAGATGGCACACTCTCATGATAGGATCTTCGGATTCAGACCCTTGGTACAGATGCTGCTTATGCACTGAGGTGGGACGAGCTCAAGGAAATGATTGAGGAGAAATGTGGTTCTAAGACTGGAATAACAGAAGCTTGAGATGGAGTCCTGGAATTTGAAAATAGACGAACCAGAGATTCCTGAACATGTCCAGCGATCGCACGACTTGCCCAGGGTCGTCCCCTACTAAGTCATTGATGTTGCATGATACAGTTGGGTAACTGTAAACCTTACATGTTGGTCTCGATTTGTGGCAATGCAATCGCAGTGATCTATTGTTTATGTTCTATGACATGGGATGTTATATGGCTGATTTATTTATAACATGAGATGTTATGTGCTGATATTGTTGAATACATACGTGCGTTTCACCTGCTATGACCTATCCTACGTGAAACATCTTTTAGAAGATGCCACCAAGACGCGAAATGCGCACGCCCACCTCAGAGGCGGAACTTCAAAAGATAATTGCTGCAGCTATAGCACAGCACGAGGCCCTACGCTCCGAACCTAGCAGAGGCACCTCAGAAAATAACGGTTGTTCCTACTGGCACTTCCTCAATTACAAGCCTCCGAAGTTCGACGGCACTGGGGGTGCCATAGCCTTTGTGAAATGGATTGAAAGTATGGAATCCATATTTCGAATGAGTGGTTGTACGCCAGAACAACAAGTCCCATACGTTACTGAGTTGTTTCAAGATGGAGCTCGATTATGGTGGAATCTTCAGGTTCGAATAATGGGCCTAACTACAGCATACGCGTTGACTTGGGATAAGTTGAAAGGAATGATGCGTAAGAAGTATTGCGCCCAAACAGAAACCCAGAGGTTGGAAGGTGAATTCCAGAGCCTGATAATGGAAGGTCCGAAAATGTTGGAATTCATGCAAAGACTTCATGATTTGGCACGAGTCGTTCCGTACTTGGTAGAACCAGAATTGAGGAAATTAGGACATTTCATTTGGGAACTGGCACCTCAAGTCCTGAGCTTAATGACAGCATCTACGCCACCAACATCTATGGCTGCAAGTAAAATGGGCTTGGCACTCGTTACGAATGTCATTAGACTAGAAAAACTTGCAAACCCTGGCAAAGAGACTCATGTGGAGTCATCGGGAGGTAACAAGCGGAAGTTTTCAAACTTCATGCAGGGCACCAGTGGTGTTGTCAAGAAAGGAGAAGCAAGCATGCCAGCTCAGGTTACAGCTGGTAGCAGAAAGAAAGGAAAAGGATACATGGGCACCCAGCCCAAGTGTAATACCTGCCAGCGCCACCATTCTGGCCGTTGTGGTTTGAAAGTTTGTGAAGCTTGTGGAAAGACTGGCCACTTGAAGGATTCTTGTTGGGCCATAGCTGGCCAGAGAGGCCAGGGAGGATTCGGAAACAGAAACACCAACCGGGGCGGAAATGGAAATCGCCCACTAGGGAATAATGGAGGTGATGGGAATAGAGTCAACAATGTTAATCAAGCGAGCGCTATGAATCGTAATCAGAGGAATAATCAAGCTGGTGGAAATGGGCAAAGATCCGGATGCTTCAACTGTGGTGATCTTGGGCATTACAAGAGGAACTGCCCAGAGTTGAACCAAGCTCGTGGAAGAGTATTTAATATTGAAGCGAGGGAGGCGCGCCAGGATCCCAATGTCGTCACTGGTACGTTCCCTGTAAACCAACGCTATGCATCCGTTTTATTTGATACTGGCGCCGATTATAGCTTCGTATCATTAGAGTTTAAGAATATGCTTGGTATAGCCGCTAGTAAATTAGATATTCCGTACTCGATCGAATTGACTAATGGAAAGTTGGTAGAAGCCAATGAAGTTATCAGAGGTTGTGTGATCGAATTGGGAGAGCGTGAGTTTGCTCTGGATCTACTACCAGTCCAGTTGGGAAGCTTCGACGTGGTGGTAGGAATGGATTGGTTATCAGGCAACAAGGCTGAGATAGTTTGTCACGAAAAGGTCGTTCGTATCCCAACAGAAGATGGTGAATCAGTTGTGGTTCACGGAGAGAAGCGTGATACACCGTTGAGAAATTATCAGCTGCTTGAAAGCGCGAAAATGTTTACAGAAGGGATGTGCTGCCTTTCTGGCACACATTGTAGATAAGAAAGCTGAAGAACCGAAGATCGAAGACATCCCTGTCGTGAGGGAATATCCAGAAGTCTTCCCAGAGGACTTGCCTGGATTGCAGCCTCAGAGGCAAGTGGAGTTTCGCATCGACTTAGTTCCAGGCGCTGCACCTGTGGCTAAGGCACCTTATAGACTTGCTCCGTCTGAGATGCAAGAGCTGTCGACACAACTTCAAGAGTTGTTAGACAAGGGATTTATCCGACCAAGCTTCTCGCCTTGGGGAGCTCCAGTTTTGTTTGTCAAGAAGAAGGACGGTAGTTTTCGTATGTGTATTGACTACCGGGAGCTGAATAAGCTGACGATCAAGAATAGATACCCTCTGCCAAGGATTGATGATCTGTTTGACCAACTGTAAGGCTCAAGCTTTTATTCAAAGATCGATCTTCGATCTGGATACCATCAGTTAAGGATACAAGAGGAGAGTATCCCAAGGACAGCCTTCAGAACTCGTTATGGACACTACGAGTTCCTAGTTATGCCGTTTGGGTTAACAAACGCACCTGCAGTCTTCATGGATTTGATGAATAGAGTTTGCAAGCCGTACTTGGATAAGTTCGTGATTGTATTCATCGATGATATCTTGATTTATTCAAAGACGAAGGCTGAGCACGAACAGCACCTAAGAGCTACTTTGGAGCTGCTGAAGAAGGAACAGTTGTACGCCAAATTCTCTAAGTGCGAGTTTTGGCTACGAGAAGTACAATTCCTTGGGCACGTGGTAAATGGAGATGGAATCCACGTGGATCCAACCAAGATCGAAGCGATCAAGAATTGGGAAACGCCAAAGACGCCAACCGAGATTCGGCAATTCTTGGGCTTGGCTGGCTACTACCGGAGATTCATTGAGGATTTTTCAAAAATCGCTCAACCATTGACGCTCCTCACGCAGAAAGATAAGAAGGTTAATTGGGGAGTCAAACAGGAAGAAGCGTTCCAGATATTGAAAGATAAGCTCTGCAATGCGCCAATCTTAGCACTACCGGAAGGTACAGATGATTTCGTGGTATACTGTGACGCCTCACGTCAAGGATTGGGTTGCGTGTTGATGCAACGCCAAAAGGTTATTGCTTACGCGTCACGCCAGCTGAAAGTGCACGAAAAGAACTATACCACACATGATTTGGAACTAGGCGCAGTGGTTTTTGCCTTAAAGATCTGGAGACACTACCTTTATGGTACAAAGTGTACAATCTTCACAGATCACAAGAGTCTACAACATATATTCAACCAGAAGGAGTTGAATATGAGGCAGAGACGATGGGTAGAGTTGCTGAATGATTACGAATGCGAGATAAAGTATCATCCAGGGAAGGCGAATGTGGTCACTGATGCCCTAAGTCGAAAGGAGAGGATCAAACCCATAAGGGTTAGGGCTTTGGAAATGATTATTCAGACCGATCTTTCCTTGCGCATTCGTGCCGCGCAGAAAGAAGCTCTCAAGGAAAGAAACCTTGAAGAAGAATATCTCCGTGGGATGGAGAAGCTATTGGTACCAAACGGGGAAGGAACATTATGTTTTGGGAAAAGGATTTGGGTTCCTTTGTTTGGAGGTTTAAGGAAGGTTATTTTCGATGAAGCTCACAAATCGCGGTACTCTATCCACCCTGGAGCGGATAAGCTGTACCAGGACCTTAAGGATTATTATTGGTGGCCTAGGATGAATGGCGATGTGGCTGTCTATGTGAGCAAATGTTTAACTTGCGCTAAGGTTAAAGCGGAATACCAGAAGCCTTCAGGACTTCTGCAACAACCGGAAATTCCCAAGTGGAAGTGGGAACAAATCTCCATGAATTTTATTACAAAGTTGCCAAGAACGCCAAAAGGCCATGACACTATTTGGGTAATAGTGGATCGGTTAACAAAGTCAGCACACTTTTTACCTATCAGAGAGAAAGATAATACGAGCAAGTTGGCCGAAATTTACATGAAAGAGATTGTTTCACGCCATGGAGTACCTCTCTCAATCATTTCTGATAGAGACGGAAGATTCGTATCACGAATTTGGCAATCCTTCCAAGAAGCTTTTGGCTCGCAATTGAATATGAGCACCGCTTTTCACCCGCAGACCGACGGTCAAAGCGAACAGACGATACAGACTTTGGAAGACATGCTGAGAGCATGTGTGATGGATTTGGGCGGTAGTTGGGATAAGCATTTGCCTTTGGTCGAATTTTCATACAACAACAGCTATCACGCCAGTATTGGTGTCGCGCCATTCGAAGCTTTATATGGCCGCAAGTGCAGATCACCGCTCTGTTGGTCTGACGCAGGTGATAGACAGTTGGTTGGTCCTGATGTGGTCCAGGAAACCACAGATAAGATTGCACAGATCCGAGATCGCATCAGTGCGGCTCGTGACCGTCAAAAAGCCTACGCGGATCGAAAAAGGAAGCCTCTGGAGTTTGATGTAGGAGATATGGTTTTGTTGAAGGTATCACCCTCGAAGGGTGTGGCACGCTTTGGGAAGCGTGGAAAGTTGAATCCGCGGTATATTGGCCCGTTCAGAATTCTGGAAAGAATTGGGTCCGTAGCATACAAGTTGGATCTACCTGCCGAACTTAATGGTGTTCACGATACGTTCCACGTATCAAATTTGAGAAAGAGTCCAACGCAAGATACTGTTGTCATTCCTACCGACGAAATTCATGTTGACGACACGCTCCACTTCGTCGAAGAACCCGTTGAGGTTACGGATTGGAAAGTGAACAAGACCAGCAGGAGCAGTGTCAAGCTCGTCAAGGTTCGTTGGAATGCCAGGCATGGTCCTGAATACACCTGGGAACGTGAGGACCGGATGAAAGAGAAATACCCCCACCTATTTCCCAAAAACCCTGCGACTAGAAGCAGAACTTAAAATTTCGGGACGAAATTTTTCTAACGGGGGGAGAATGTGACAACCCTCACTAAACCAGGTATCCGTACGATTTAATTAATAATTAAATGCTGCTTAATTACTGTGCTTACTTGAAATTACTGATGAACTGCTACTTGATTTCTGATACTTGTATATTCCTGGATCATACTTTGATTACCGTCACTACATTATTTACATGTTGAACTCCAGTGACAAACATGATGCATAAAAGCACAGTAGCACTATGAACGAATAACCTATTGAACATTCTGATAAAGCCAGCATCAGGCAGACACTGCCTCTAAGGCCTGTATGAGCCAGAAATATTTTACTACACCCATAGTGAGTGTAGGGATACAAGGGTTGTAGAACTGCGTCTCTAGGGATAGGTTACAATGACTGGATGTGCCTAGGACATAAACTAAGCACAAAACTCAGCACTTTAATTAACAATTCAGCTTTTAGCTAACTAATAAAGTGCCAAAACATGAGAAAAATATTACTAGACACTTTCCAAAGTGTCGGGAATAAGTTGTGTCACTAAAAAGGGTATTAACGACACTTAAAAGCTTTGTTAAGCGCTTTAACGAATTACTATCCAACCGAACAACTGGACTATACCCGGAACATGAAAATATTGCCATTAACATTATTGGTCTTTTTCTGAGCCAGTTAGGGTCCCTGAATACCCTAACACCCGCTAGAAAGCACAACGCACAACTAACCGGGTTAATTACTTAACCAACCTATTTAACCTGACTAATAACCTAACTAGTAGTTACAAATGGACTAGAACCCCCCCCCCTCCTAACCGTCCCCAACTAGAGGGGGACACACCTTGTACAATTTTGATTATAAAATTCTTGGATGTCTAATATCTTTGTGAAATTGAAACCTTTGGTCCATAAACTCTAATTTTTGCCTATAAGATCACACTTGTGCACCATGAACATACACATTTCAACACCACTCAAAAACACTCTCTTTCCCTCTCTAAAACTTTCGGCCGAGATCCCCTATATATGTCCAGCCATTTTTCGACTTTGATCATCACATTCCAAGCTCATTCTAGTGTCAATGATCAAGTATAAGGAGTCTTGGTGCACTCGGAGCTCGGAGGACCTCTTTCTCTAGCTTTTATCCTCTCATTTTGCGCTTAGATTCTTCCATAGCCTCGAGCTAGTGGTGTAACATTTGTGCTTGTAATCATTGTGAACAGTTCAATTATCAATAAAACAATGTTATTTGATCCCAATGTTTGTTTGGTTGTGTTTTACATTTTTCATGTTTTGACTTTTGTTCAATTTCAAACTCTACATCGCTTTCTAGAGAGTTATAAGATAACTGGTGCTAAAACGTACTCAGTTTAATGCGACAAATACTCCGGAACATCAACATATACTCAACATACCTTAAATAACCTTTACATAACTTAGAAATAAGTTTTGAAGGCTTTGGTATGGCAAAAACAAGTTAATTCGCTTACAGGGACTAAACTTGACAAACTGCGAAAGTATGCCAATTTGAACTGTAACGAACATTCTGGAACATGTCCATAAGTTAAACATACCATAAATATCCTTTACATAGCTTAGAAATAGGCTTTGAGGGGTTTGGTATGCTAAAACAAACTTTTGGATCATTCAGGGGCTAAAAGTGTCAAAAAGTGCACAAGTTTGCACTTTCGCGCATAACTTACGTTCTGAATACATACGGACATCCAAAAATTTATGTAAGCATCCTAGTATTATGCCTTAGTGTTGGGCATGAGAAAAATCCATTCGTCGCGCAATTTGGATCGTCTTTCGCGCTTCGTGTGCATGAAGAAGACTTTCCCAAGACAGCGTTCCGTACTCGTTATGGACATTATGAGTTCACAGTCATGCCATTCGGTTTGACTAATGCTCCTGCTGTTTTCATGGACTTGATGAATAGGGTCTGCAAGCCTTATTTGGATAAGTTCATCATCGTTTTCATTGATGACATCTTGATTTATTCTAAGACGCAAGCTGATCATGAGCAACATCTACGTCTTACATTGGAACTCCTAAAGAAAGAGCAGCTTTTTGCCAAATTCTCCAAGTGTGAATTTTGGCTTAAAGAAGTTCAATTCTTAGGACATATTGTCAACGAACAAGGTATACATGTGGATCCCTCCAAGATCAGTGCCATTAAGGATTGGGATACGCCTACTACTCCTACTGAAGTTCGTTCTTTCCTTGGTCTGGCGGGTTATTTCCGCCGCTTCATTGAGAACTTCTCAAAAATTGCAGTTCCTCTAACTGCTCTAACTCAGAAGAACAAGCCATTTGATTGGGGAGTCGAACAAGAGGAAGCATTTCTGACTTTGAAACGAAAGCTTTGCGACGCGCCTGTCCTAACATTGCCTGAGGGCAATGATGATTTCGTCGTTTATTGCGACGCATCTAAATTAGGTCTTGGCTGCGTCCTGATGCAAAGAAACAAAGTCATAGCATACGCATCAAGGCAGTTGAAGATACATGAGAAAAACTACACCACTCATGATCTTGAGTTGGGTGCAGTTGTCTTCGCTCTTAAGATCTGGAGACACTATTTGTACGGTACAAAATGTGTGGTTTTCACTGACCACAAAAGTCTTCAACATATCTTCAATTAAAAGGAACTCAACATGAGGCAAAGACGTTGGGTTGAACTTCTAGACGACTACGACTGCGAGATCCGCTACCATCCTGGTAAGGCGAATGTCGTAGCCGATGCATTGAGTCGCAAGGAACGTACTAAGCTTCATTGTGTACGTGTCCAATCTGTTATTCAAACTGATATCCAAGCCCGTATTTCTCAGGCTCAACAAGCTTGTGTTTCACAAGGTTTAATGGATAAGGAATTTCCTTATCACATAACTCCTGCTCTAGAGCTGAAGGACAATGGATCACATTACTTCATGGACCGTTCGTGGGTCCCAAGCCAAGATAATATTTGTACCTTGCTTATGGATGAAGCCCATAAGTCTCGCTATTCTATTCATCCTGGCTCAGATAAGATGTATAAGGATATTCGTATTCAGTATTGGTGGCCTGGTATGAAGAAAGACATTGCCTTATACGTATCCAAATGCCTTACATGTCTTAAGGTTAAGGCTGAACATCAGCGTCCTTCCGGATTATTGGAGCAACCAGAGATCCCAGTTTGGAAATGGGAAAACATTACTATGGATCTCATTACCAAACTCCCGCGCACAAAGAAAGGTCACGATGCCATCTGGGTAGTCGTTGATCGTCTTACAAAGTCAGCGCATTTCTTGCCAATCCGTGAGGATTTTTCGGCTGACAAACTTGCTCAAATCTACATGGATGAAATTGTAGCACGACATGGTGTTCCTTTGAACATCATTTCTGACAGGGATGCTCATTTCACTTCCCATTTTTGGAGAACCATGCAATCTGCTATGGGGTCTCAACTTAATCTGAGCACAGCTTATCATCCACAAACGGATGGCCAATCTGAAAGAACAATCCAGACACTGGAGGATATGCTTAGAGCTTGTGTGATCGATTTTGGTGGTAGTTGGGATTCACATCTTCCGTTGATTGAATTCTCCTACAACAACAGTTATCACTCCAGCATCAACATGGCTCCTTTCGAGGCTCTCTATGGTCGAAAATGTCATTCACCAGTCTGCTGGAATGAGATTGGCGAGGCTCAACTTACCAGACCTGCCCTCATTTTAGAGACAACAGATAAGGTTAAGAAAGTTCGTGATAACCTTCAGATAGCTAGAAGCCGCCAAAAGAGTTACGCGGACCTAAAACGCAAGCCCTTGGATTTTCAAGTCAGTGATCGTGTATTACTTAAGGTCTCACCCTGGAAAGGTGTGATCGGATTTGGAAAGAAAGGAAAACTTGCACCTAGATACGTTGGACCATTCAAGATCGTCGAAAGAATCGGTAAGGTAGCCTACAGACTTGAGTTACCTCCTGAACTTGGAAATGTTCATCCAACTTTTCACGTGTCCAATCTCAAGAGGTGTTTAGTTGATAAAACACTGAAATTTGTTGAGAAACCGGTGGAAATCATGGAACGTGAAGTCAAGTGGCTTAAACGCAAGCGCATTCCTTTGATCAAGGTTCGGTGGGAAGCTAAACGTGGACCCGAGTTTACTTGGGAACGCGAAGATCAAATGAAGGCAAAATATCCGCATCTTTTTCCACGAGTTTCCTCTAAATAAATTTCGGGACGAAATTTCCACAAGTAGGGGAGACTGTATCATTTGTGCTTGTAATCATTGTGAACAGTTCAATTATCAATAAAACAATGTTATTTGATCCCAATGTTTGTTTGGTTGTGTTTTACATTTTTCATGTTTTGACTTTTGTTCAATTTCAAACTCTACGTCGCTTTCTGGAGAGTTATACGCTAACTGGTGCTAAAACGTACTCAGTTTAATGCGACAAATACTCCGGAACATCAACATATACTCAACATACCTTAAATAACCTTTACATAACTTAGAAATAAGTTTTGAAGGCTTTGGTATGGCAAAAACAAGGTAATTCGCTTACAGGGACTAAACTTGACAAACTGCGAAAGTATGCCAATTTGAACTGGAACGAACATTCCGGAACATGTCCATAAGTTAAACATACCATAAATATCCTTTACATAGCTTAGAAATAGGCTTTGAGGGGTTTGGTATGCTAAAACAAACTTTTGGATCATTCAGGGGCTAAAAGTGTCAAAAAGTGCACAAGTTTGCACTTTCGCGCATAACTTACGTTCTGAAAACATCCGGACATCCAAAAATTTTATGTAAGCATCCTAGTATTATGCCTTAGTGTTGGGCATGAGAAAAATCCATTCGTCGCGCAATTTGGATCGTCTTTCGCGCTTATGCGCATTCCTTCGTAATTAAGCGAACATCGCGATCGTACGGCCAAACGAACCAACATCCGGAACATTTTTGAGCATGTTTCATGTCCACAATGTTTAGGCATCATTTTAGGGCCTTAAAGATGGCTTTACGGGCCTTAAAAGTGTCGGAAATGGCTTAAACACGCAACATGGACCAAAACTGTAAGTTCTGAAACTATGTGCAGATCAGACGGGGCCAGGCGGCCCGCGTGAGTTTGGCCTGCATATTGAGGCGGGCCGCGTGAGACTGTCAGACAGATTCAATGTATGCATTTAATGCAGTTGGCCTTTCGTTCGATCAAGGGGCGATGCCCTTTCACCCAATCAAGAGCCAAGGGGCATTTTCTGACTTACCACAACATTTCGACAAGTGTACGCACGAGATCGCGACACGATATTCGATAAACGATCCTAACGGTTCCATTTTTCCTATAAATACCCCCCCCCCCCTTTTGTGTAAAAATCACAAGAATCAGATCTAAAAGCTCTAAGTTGAAGTTTTGCTTCATACCTGAGTTTCTCTGATCTAGATTAGCAATCTGGGACCCTCTGTAAGTATTCTTTCGTTGTTTTATCGCTTTTCGAGTCCGAAAGTCAACGTTTTGTTGACTTTCAGCATTGACCAGCTTATGGTCGATGCGAAGTTCATGGAACTTCATAACGTGAGCGTGATCACGATGGTTATAGTCCGTAGTGACTATACCTACTGATCACCACGTTATCTAGGCTCAGTGACGAGTCGTAGTTTCGGCCAAAATGCGCATTCTTGCGTATTTTGTAACCAAACTACTCGTGAGCATCAAAGCCGTTTGTTTTGATCCCAAACCTGTTTTCTAAACTTAGTTAAGCATGTTCTAACATGCTTAGCTCGTCACTTTTAGCATAGTGCTTATATAGGGTCGTAAGGTAAGCGATCTAAACCATCGCTTATACTTTCGAACCCGACCCATTTGATCGATCATTAGGATCCGACCAAACACATTAGGTGACCATAGCTATAACCTTCCGAGGTTATATCTTGTGGTCACGATGTTAGGCGTTCCAGACGCGTTCTACGCGAACGACGCGTAAGATAGCATAAGCTACCAAAACGGGACGTAATGGGCCGTAAGCACTTAGGTTAGGTTTCATTTTAGTATATAGGCTTTGTTAAACCATATTACACGAGTCTCCGTACTCGTTTGGTTTACGAACCCGCGTACTATCCGATCCTTCCGATTTGGTCCGGTATATTAACATAGCTACCTATTAGGTGCCGTTTGATATCCCGTGATCTTTAGCATTATCTGGTTATTATACAAGAACTCCAAAGCAATCTCAGGTGAGTACATAGAACCCCTCTTTTACTGTTTTCCAAATTGTTTTGGGGTGAAACACATGTGCCTATCTGTTACATTCATGCTTTTCCATGTTTTCACATCATATGCCTGCTATGTTGTTAGTACATTATAGTACACGATTTCATTACATTTCATGCTACGTATGCCCATTGTGTGCGTACTTAGTACATTTGATTTACATTACATTTCTTTGCATATGTTTACTCAGCATATGGGCAAATTGATTTACATGAACATTTCTGTTGCATATGTTTACTCAGCATATGGACACATTGATTTACATGAACATTTCTGTTGCATACGTTTACTCAGCATATGGACACATTGATTTACATAAACATTTCTGTTGCATATGTTTACTCAGCATATGGACACATTGATTTTCATGAACGTTTCTGCTTCGTATGTTTACTTAGCATACTTAGTACAATTGTTTACATCACATGCCTTCATTTTGTTATGACATTTGGTTTGTTTAACATGGGACAATACATTCATTAACATTAGCTACGCCGTTCGTTAGTAGGTAGTGGTACCATAGGAATTGACAACTCCCATTCCTGAAGTCCTGGGTTTGATAGGACTGGAAGGAGTGACCGAATTCGATATACATAACTTAGATAAACCTTTAATTTGTTTAAGGGTTTATCGCCATAGTCTCAAGGCTTGGATGTATGCATAGTTTACAATACCGCATAAATGTTAATATCAATAGAGCATGCATTTTTCCACAGAACATAACGTTGATTTAAACCACGTTTTACTTCAATGACTTGTTTTGTGCATTTTACATATGGTTTAAGTTGATACATTTCGCTTACCATACATGATACATTTGGGATGCACATTACATGATTTACATTGAACATAAACACGTTGACATTGACATACACATTTGGTGGTTTACATTGAACATAAACATTTGACATGGTTTACACAATAACACTTGACATTTGGTTTATACATGAACAATTTACATGGTGGATTGGTTTGGGTAAATGGTTTGAGTAACGTGGAGTATGTAATATGATGCAAACATGGTGGATACGCCGCTGGTACTTCCTATATATAAATGTTTGTATAATATTACATATCTTAGCGTTATCTAAATCATTTCAGTTTAGACACATAACATTTTATACAAATTACATACTTTTCATAAAACATTCTCTTACAAAAACAACTTATTATATTCAACTCATTTTACTTGGTTACTCGTTTAACCTTGCACTTATCTATACATATCATTTGATGTTATCGTTTTTCAAATGGTTTACAAAGCAAGACAAATTACAAGGTTCATGACTGACTGTTATTAAACATTCTTTAAACTCAAGTCATGAATCCCATTTTCACAAAACCTATGTATCTCACAGGCATTTTTATACTGACGTACCTACTTTCACATGTGTTTTCAGGAGCTGTTCCATAGGATGTTGATCACGATACTAGGGCGGACCTGTGCCTTAGAGATTAAAACTGAAGATAGACTTAGTTAACTATGTTATAAACTCTTTGTTTTCCTGTTTAAGACAATGTACTACCCTTGTTTAATAAATAAAATGTAACTTTAATTTCCATGGTTGTATAACAATTAGTTCTGTCCACAACACTCCCCGACGTTTTCCGCCGCGGTTGCATGTTATACGCGGTCGGGGTGTGACAGAAGAGTTGGTATCAGAGCCATTGGTTATAGGGAATTAGGTTATTAGTAATGCTTTGACCTAGGCTATAACTTTCTAGGACCCTAACACAAGTTATCTTGTGTTTAGAGTTTAAAACATGCACATCACCTATCCTTAGGTGATAACCACAACGGGAACTTCGGTTCCGAATCCACTTTGAAAATTAATCATCTGTTCTAGGATGATTGATTACTAGGTTTTGAACCCTCTGTTATAAGGTTTTGAACCCTCTGTTATATGGTTTTGAACCTCTTTGGATTTCAAAAATCCCGTCAAAGTTTTGGGTTAATAGTGTGAACACGTGCGAACTGGAAGAGTGAATGCCTGTACCCTGGGTTTTCTGTCTAAGGCTAGAGTGTTCGTACAAATCCACATAATCGGACCAGTCACTCTTACCTGGGAACTCTTGGGGTGAGTGTTCACTTATAGGCGAGCATGTCTTCGCGATACACT
Organism: Helianthus annuus; assembly: GCF_002127325.2. Classification (NCBI taxonomy): domain Eukaryota; kingdom Viridiplantae; phylum Streptophyta; class Magnoliopsida; order Asterales; family Asteraceae; genus Helianthus; species Helianthus annuus. The sequence continues at coordinate 114,603,869 of NC_035437.2, read as the reverse complement.
AATCCTGACCCATTTACTTTGACTAGACATTTGATGTCGCTTGTTTGCTTTGCGATACATAACCGCCATCTTTGCTTTTGTTGATTTTGCTTCATCTCATTCTCTTCATCCAATCATCTCACTCGTTTCATTTCATGTTTTTCTCTTCTAGAATGCCTCCTCGACGCGACAACCAGATAGCTACTGCCGAGCTGGCGGAAATTATTGCGCAGCAGATGGCTGCTCAATTCCCAAATCTCTTCGCTCAATGGAACCAAGCCAACAACAACAACAATGGTACATGCAAATACAAGGATTTTAACTCGGCTAAGCCACTCAAGTTCAGTGGTTCTGAAGGAGCAACTGGGCTTCTTCAGTGGTTCGAGAGCATCGAGAACACTTTTTGCCACGTGCAGTGTCCGGATAATCGCAAGGTCGAGTTTTCTTCAAGTGTGTTTCAGAAGAGGGCTCTTACATGGTGGAACGGGGTTATGAGAGATCAAGGTGCAGAAGTTGCTCTAGCTCAGACATGGGCTGAACTGAGAGCTCTTATGATGAGGGAGTTTTGTCCTCGTCATGAACAACGAGCGTTGGAGAAAGAATTTGATGTTTTGAAGCAAGATAGTGGCGAGCATAGGGCTTATACTGATAGGTTTGAGGAGTTGAGTCTGCTTTGCCCGACTATGGTTACCCCACTCGATAAGGCCATCGAAAGGTACATCGACGGCCTGCCTGACTCAGTACAAGACATCCTTACTGGTAGCAACCCTACCACACTCCGTCAGGCAATCGAGTTATCAGCGACACTGACTGAGTTGCAGATTTGAAAGAATAAGCTACACAGGAAGGGTGACAAGGGCAAGAAGCAGTCGGCTGACAAGGAAGATAGCAAGAAAGGTCAAAACAAGAAGGGAAAGGATTCTGGTTCCTCAAGGGGGTCAAGGAAGCGTAAGGCTTCCCAAAACTATGCTGTCACTGCCCAAGCTAGCCAGGCAGCTCCCAACCAGCCTCCAGCAAAGAAGCCCTATTCAGGAAGTGCACCTTTGTGCAATCAGTGCAACAGTCACCATCAGCCGCAATATCAGTGCCGTTTCTGTACTAACTGTGGGAAGTCGGGTCATCTTGCCGATGTTTGTCGGTTTGCTCAGAATCGCGCAGTTCAGAACCCTGCTCAACAAGTTGCTCAACAACAGGGTCAGGCTGCACGACCAAACTACCCACCAGGTGCTTGTTATAACTGTGGGGATCTGACCCACTACAGAAATCGGTGTCCAAGGCTAGCCAACCAGAACCCGAATGCAAACCAGAATCAGGCACAGGCTCGAGGTCGAGTCTTTAACATGAATGCACAAGAAGCACAAGCAGACAACGAAGTGGTGAACGGTACGTTCTTTATTAATAATCAGCCAGCATCTGTTCTTTTTTATTCGGGTGCCGACAAGAGTTTTTTGTCATTGTCTTTTGAGACAATGCTTCGCGTGTCTAGAACGAAACTAGGTAAACCTTTGACAGTAGAGGTTGCCAGTGGAGAACCCATTGTTCTTAATTCTGTTCTACGCAACTGCCAGTTGAACCTTAAAGACCATATTTTTCCGATTGACCTCACGCCAATGCAACTTGGAAGCTTCGACGTTATAGTAGGTATGGATTGGTTATCTAAGCATCACGCAGAAATAGTTTGTTCTGAGAAGATTGTTCGTGTACCGCTGTCGACAGGCGAGATCCTACAGGTTCGTGGTGAGAAGCCTGCCGGTGGTCTCAAACTCATGTCTTGTTTAAAAGCTCGGAATATCTGCGAAAGCACTATGTGGCTTTCTTAGCACATGTCACAGCAGATAAAGGCAAGGGTAAGACTATTTCAGATATTCCTGTCGTTCGGGATTATTCTGAAGTTTTTCCTGAAGAGTTACCTGGTCTACCCCCAGCACGCCAAGTCGAGTTCCGTATTGATCTCGTACCTGGTGCAAATCCCATTGCCAGAGCTCCATACCGTCTTGCACCGTCCGAGATGCAAGAGTTGTCTAAGCAGCTTCAGGAGCTCTCCGACAAAGGTTTTATCCGTCCTAGCTTTTCACCTTGGGGTGCTCCCATTCTTTTTGTCAAGAAGAAGGATGGATCTTTCAGGATGTGTATCGATTATCGTGAGCTTAAAAAGCTCACCATCAAGAATCGAAATCCCCTACCTCGCATTGATGATCTCTTTGATCAATTGCAAGGCGCTTCTTATTTTTCAAAGATTGATCTACGATCTGGATATCATCAGCTTCGTGTGCATGAAAAAGACATTCCCAAGACAGCGTTCCATACTCGTTATGGACATTATGAGTTCACAGTCATGCCATTCGGTTTGACTAATGCTCCTGCTGTTTTAATGGACTTGATGAATAGGGTCTGCAAGCCTTATTTGGATAAGTTCATCATCGTTTTCATTGATGACATCTTGATTTATTCTAAGACGCAAGCTGATCATGAGCAACATCTACGTCTTACATTGGAACTCCTAAAGAAAGAGCAGCTTTTTGCCAAATTCTCCAAGTGTGAATTTTGGTTTAAAGAAGTTCAATTCTTAGGACATATTGTCAACGAACAAGGTATACATGTGGATCCCTCCAAGATCAGTGCCATTAAGGATTGGGATACGCCTACTACTCCTACTGAAGTTCGTTCTTTCCTTGGTCTGGCGGGTTATTACCGCCGCTTCATTGAGAACTTCTCAAAAATTGCAGTTCCTCTAACTGCTCTAACTCAGAAGAACAAGCCATTTGATTGCGGAGTCGAACAAGAGGAAGCATTTCTGACTTTGAAACGAAAGCTTTGCGATGCGCCTGTCCTAACATTGCCTGAGGGCAATGATGATTTCGTCGTTTATTGCGACGCATCTAAATTAGGTCTTGGCTGCGTCCTGATGCAAAGAAACAAAGTCATAGCATACGCATCAAGGCAGTTGAAGATACATGAGAAAAACTACACCACTCATGATCATGAGTTGGGTGCAGTTGTCTTCGCTCTTAAGATCTGGAGACACTATTTGTACGGTACAAAATGTGTGGTTTTCACTGACCACAAAAGTCTTCAACATATCTTCAATCAAAAGGAACTCAACATGAGGCAAAGACGTTGGGTTGAACATCTAAACGACTACGACTGCGAGATCCGCTACCATCCTGGTAAGGCGAATGTCGTAGCCGATGCATTGAGTCGTAAGGAACGTACTAAGCTTCATTGTGTACGTGTCCGATCTGTTATTCAGACTGATATCCAAGCCCGTATTTCTCAGGCTCAACAAGCTTGTGTTTCACAAGGTTTAATGGATAAGGAATTTCCTTATCACATAACTCCTGCTCTAGAGCTGAAGGACAATGGATCATATTACTTCATGGACCGTTCGTGGGTCCCAAGACAAGATAATCTTTGTACCTTGCTTATGGATGAAGCCTATAAGTCTCGCTATTCTATTCATCCTGGCTCAGATAAGATGTATAAGGATCTTCGTATTCAGTATTGGTGGCCTGGTATGAAGAAAGACATTGCCTTATACGTATCCAAATGCCTTACTTGTCTTAAGGTTAAGGCTGAACATCAGCGTCCTTCCGGATTATTGGAGCAACCAGAGATCCCAGTTTGGAAATGGGAAAACATTACTATGGATCTCATTACCAAACTCCCGCGCACAAAGAAAGGTCACGATGCCATCTGGGTAGTCGTTGATCGTCTTACAAAGTCAGCGCATTTCTTGCCAATCCGTGAGGATTTTTCGGCTGACAAACTTGCTCAAATCTACGTGGATGAAATTGTAGCACGACATGGTGTTCCTTTGAACATCATTTCTGACAGGGATGCTCATTTCACTTCCCATTTTTGGAGAACCATGCAATCTGCTATGGGGTCTCAACTTAATCTGAGCACAGCTTATCATCCACAAACGGATGGCCAATCTGAAAGAACAATCCAGACACTGGAGGATATGCTTAGAGCTTGTGTGATCGATTTTGGTGGTAGTTGGGATTCACATCTTCCGTTGATTGAATTCTCCTACAACAACAGTTATCACTCCAGCATCAACATGGCTCCTTTCGAGGCTCTCTATGGTCGAAAATGTCGTTCACCAGTCTGCTGGAATGAGATTGGCGAGGCTCAACTTACCGGACCTGCCCTCATTTTAGAGACAACAAATAAGGTTAAGAAAGTTCGTGATAACCTTCAGATAGCTAGAAGCCGTCAAAAGAGTTACGCGGACCTAAAACGCAAGCCCTTGGATTTTCAAGTCAGTGATCGTGTACTACTTAAGGTCTCACCCTGGAAAGGTGTGATCGGATTTGGAAAGAAAGGAAAACTTGCACCTAGATACGTTGGACCATTCAAGATCGTCGAAAGAATCGGTAAGGTAGCCTACAGACTTGAGTTACCTCCTGAACTTGGAAATGTTCATCCAACTTTTCACGTGTCCAATCTCAAGAGGTGTTTAGCTGATGAGAACCTCCACATACCGCTTGACGAAATTCGTGTTGATAAAACACTGAAATTTGTTGAGAACCGGTGGAAATCATGGAACGTGAAGTCAAGTGGCTTAAACGCGAGCGCATTCCTTTGGTCAAGGTTCGGTGGGAAGCTAAACGTGGACCCGAGTTTACTTGGGAACGCGAAGATCAAATGAAGGCAAAATATCCGCATCTTTTTCCACGAGTTTCCTCTAAATAAATTTCGGGACGAAATTTCCACAAGTAGGGGAGACTGTAACATTTGTGCTTGTAATCATTTTGAACAGTTCAATTATCAATAAAACAATGTTATTTGATCCCAATGTTTGTTTGGTTGTGTTTTACATTTTTCATGTTTTGACTTTTGTTCAATTTCAAACTCTACATCGCTTTCTGGAGACTTATACGCTAACTGGTGCTAAAACGTACTCAGTTTAATGCGACAAATACTCCGGAACATTAACATATACTCAACATACCTTAAATAACCTTTACATAACTTAGAAATAAGTTTTGAAGGCTTTGGTATGGCAAAAACAAGTTAATTCGCTTACAGGGACTAAACTTGACAAACTGCGAAAGTATGCCAATTTGAACTGTAACGAACATTCCGGAACATGTCCATAAGTTAAACATACCATAAATATCCTTTACATAGCTTAGAAATAGGCTTTGAGGGGTTTGGTATGCTAAAACAAACTTTTGGATCATTCAGGGGCTAAAAGTGTCAAAAAGTGCACAAGTTTGCACTTTCGCGCATAACTTACGTTCTGAAAACATCCGGACATCCAAAAATTTATGTAAGCATCCTAGTATTATGCCTTAGTGTTGGGCATGAGAAAAATCCATTCGTCGCGCAATTTGGATCGTCTTTCGCGCTTATGCGCATTCCTTCGTAATTAAGCGAACATCGCGATCGTACGGCCAAACGAACCAACATCCGGAACATTTTTGGGCATGTTTCATGTCCACAATGTTTAGGCATCATTTTAGGGCCTTAAAGATGGCTTTACGGGCCTTAAAAGTGTCAGAAATGGCTTAAACACGCAACAGGGACCAAAACTGTAAGTTCTGAAACTATGTGCAGATCAGACGGGGCCAGGCGGCCCGCGTGAGTTTGGCCTGCATATTGAGGCGGGCCACGTGAGACTGTCAGACAGATTCAATGTATGCATTTAATGCAGTTGGCCTTTCGTTCGATCAAGGGGCGATGCCCTTTCACCCCATCAAGAGCCAAGGGGCATTTTCTGACTTACCACAACATTTCGACAAGTGTACGCACGAGATCGCGACACGATATTCGATAAACGATCCTAACGGTTCCACTTTTCCTATAAATACCCCCCCCCTTTTGTGTAAAAATCACAAGAATCAGATCTAAAATCTCTAAGTTGAAGTTTTGCTTCATACCTGAGTTTCTCTGATCTAGATTAGCAATCTGGGACCCTCTGTAAGTATTCTTTCGTTGTTTTATCGCTTTTCGAGTCCGAAAGTCAACGTTTTGTTGACTTTCTGCATTGACCAGCTTATGGTCGATGCGAAGTTCATGGAACTTCATAACGTGAGCGTGATCACGGTGGTTATAGTCCGTAGTGACTATACCTACTGATCACCACGTTATCTAGGCTCAGTGACGAGTCGTAGTTTCGGCCAAAATGCGCATTCTTGCGTATTTTGTAACCAAACTACTCGTGAGCATCAAAGCCGTTTGTTTTGATCCCAAACCTGTTTTCTAAACTTAGGTAAGCATGTTCTAACATGCTTAGCTCGTCACTTTTAGCATAGTGCTTATATAGGGTCGTAAGGTAAGCGATCTAAACCATCGCTTATACTTTCGAACCCGACCCATTTGATCGATCATTAGGATCCGACCAAACACATTAGGTGACCATAGCTATAACCTTCCGAGGTTATACCTTGTGGTCACGATGTTAGGCGTTCCAGACGCGTTCTACGCGAACGACGCGTAAGATAGCATAAGCTACCAAAACAGGTCGTAATGGGCCGTAAGCACTTAGGTTAGGTTTCATTTTAGTATGTAGGCTTTGTTAAACCCTATTACACGAGTCTCCGTACTCGTTTGGTTTACGAACCCGCGTACTATCCGATCCTTCTGATTTGGTCCGGTATATTAACATAGCTACCTATTAGGTGCCGTTTGATATCCCGTGATCTTAAGCATTATCTGGTTATTATACAAGAACTCCAAAGCAATCTTAGGTGAGTACATAGAACCCCTCTTTTACTGTTTTCCAAATTGTTTTGGGGTGAAACACATGTGCCTATCTGTTACATTCATGCTTTTCCATGTTTTCACATCATATGCCTGCTATGTTGTTAGTACATTATAGTACACGATTTCATTACATTTCATGCTACGTATGCCCATTGTGTGCGTACTTAGTACATTTGATTTACATTACATTTATGTTGCATATGTTTACTCAGCATATGGGCAAATTGATTTACATGAACATTTCTGTTGCATATGTTTACTCAGCATATGGACACATTGATTTACATGAACATTTCTGTTGCATATGTTTACTCAGGATATGGACACATTGATTTACATAAACATTTCTGTTGCATATGTTTACTCAGCATATGGACACATTGATTTTCATGAACGTTTCTGCTTTGTATGTTTACTTAGCATACTTAGTACAATTGTTTACATCACATGCCTTCATTTTGTTATGACATTTGGTTTGTTTAACATGGGACAATACATTCATTAACATTAGCTACGCCGTTCGTTAGTAGGTAGTGGTACCATAGGAATTGACAACTCCCATTCCTGAAGTCCTGGGTTTGATAGGACTGGAAGGAGTGACCAAATTCGATATACATAACTTAGATAAACCTTTAATTTGTTTAAGGGTTTATCGCCACAGTCTCAAGGCTTGGATGTATGCATAGTTTACAATACCGCATAAATGTTAATATCAATAGAGCAAGCATTTTTCCACAGAACATAACGTTGATTTAAACCACGTTTTACTTCAATGACTTGTTTTGTGCATTTTACATATGGTTTAAGTTGATACATTTCGCTTACCATACATGATACATTTGGGATGCACATTACATGATTTACATTGAACATAAACACGTTGACATTGACATACACATTTGGTGGTTTACATTGAACATAAACATTTGACATGGTTTACACAATAACACTTGACATTTGGTTTATGCATGAACAATTTACATGGTGGATTGGTTTGGGTAAATGGTTTGAGTAACGTGGAGTATGTAATATGATGCAAACATGGTGGATACGCCGCTGGTACTTCCTATATATAAATGTTTGTATAATATTACATATCTTAGCGTTATCTAAATCATTTCAGTTTAGACACATAACATTTTATACAAATTACATACTTTTCATAAAACATTGTCTTACAAAACAACTTATTATAACTTATCTATACATATCATTTGATGTTATCGTTTTTCAAATGGTTTACAAAGCAAGACAAATTACAAGGTTCATGACTGACTGTTATTAAACATTCTTTAAACTCAAGTCATGAATCCCATTTTCACAAAACCTATGTATCTCACAGGCATTTTTATGCTGACGTACCTACTTTCACATGTGTTTTCAGGAGTTGTTCCATAGGATGTTGATCACGATACTAGGGCGGACCTGTGCCTTAGAGATTAAAACTGAAGATAGACTTAGTTAACTATGTTATAAACTCTTTGTTTTCCTGTTTAAGACAATGTACTACCCTTGTTTAATAAATAAAATGTAACTTTAATTTCCATGGTTGTATAACAATTAGTTCTGTCCACAACACTCCCCGACGTTTTCCGCCGCGGTTGCATGTTATACGCGGTCGGGGTGTGACAGAAGAGTTGGTATCAGAGCCATTGGTTATAGGGAATTAGGTTATTAGTAATGCTTTGACCTAGGCTATAACTTTCTAGGACCCTAACACAAGTTATCTTGTGTTTAGAGTTTAAAACATGCACATCACCTATCCATAGGTGATAACCACAACGGGAACTTCGGTTCCGAATGCACTTTGAAAATTAATCATCTGTTCTAGGATGATTGATTACTAGGTTTTGAACCCTCTGTTATAAGGTTTTGAGCCCTCTGTTATATGGTTTTGAACCTCTTTGGATTTCAAAAATCCCGTCAAAGTTTTCGGTTAATACTGTGAACACGTGCGAACTGGAAGAGTGAATGCCTGTACCCTGGGTTTTCTGTCTAAGGCTAGAGTGTTCGTACAAATCCACATAATCGGACCAGTCACTCTTACTCTTACCTGGGAACTCTTGGGGTGAGTGTTCACTTATAGGCGAGCATGTCTTCGCGATACACTAATCCTGACCCATTTACTTTGACTAGACATTTCATGTCGCTTGTTTGCTTTGCGATACATAACCGCCATCTTTGCTTTTGTTGATTTTGCTTCATCTCATTCTCTTCATCCAATCATCTCACTCGTTTCATTTCATGTTTTTCTCTTCTAGAATGCCTCCTCGACGCGACAACCAGATAGCTACTGCGGAGCTGGCGGAAATTATTGCGCAGCAGATGGCTGCTCAATTCCCAAATCTCTTCGCTCAATGGAACCAAGCCAACAACAACAACAATGGTACATGCAAATACAAGGATTTTAACTCGGCTAAGCCACTCAAGTTCAGTGGTTCTGAAGGAGCAACTGGGCTTCTTCAGTGGTTCGAGAGCATCGAGAACACTTTTTGCCACGTGCAGTGTCCGGATAATCGCAAGGTCGAGTTTTCTTCAAGTGTGTTTCAGAAGAGGGCTCTTACGTGGTGGAACGGGGTTATGAGAGATCAAGGTGCAGAAGTTGCTCTAGCTCAGACATGGGCTGAACTGAGAGCTCTTATGATGAGGGAGTTTTGTCCTCGTCATGAACAACGAGCGTTGGAGAAAGAATTTGATGTTTTGAAGCAAGATAGTGGCGAGCACAGGGCTCATACTGATAGGTTTGAGGAGTTGAGTCTGCTTTGCCCGACTATGGTTACCCCACTCGATAAGGCCATCGAAAGGTACATCGACGGCCTTCCTGACTCAGTACAAGACATCCTTACTGGTAGCAACCCTACCACACTCCGTCAGGCAATCGAGTTATCAGCGACACTGACTGAGTCGCAGATTCGAAAGAATAAGCTACACAGGAAGGGTGAGAAGGGCAAGAAGCAGTCGGCTGACAAGGAAGATAGCAAGAAAGGTCAAAACAAGAAGGGAAAGGATTCTGGTTCCTCAAGGGGGTCAAGGAAGCGTAAGGCTTCCCAAAACTATGTTGTCACTGCCCAAGCTAACCAGGCAGCTCCCAACCAGCCTCCAGCAAAGAAGCCCTATTCAGGAAGTGCACCTTTGTGCAATCAGTGCAACAGTCACCATCAGCCGCAATATCAGTGTCGTTTCTGTACTAACTGTGGGAAGTCGGGTCATCTTGCCGATGTTTGTCGGTTTGCTCAGAATCGCGCAGTTCAGAACCCTGCTCAACAAGTTGCTCAACAACAGGGTCAGGCTGCACGACCAAACTACCCACCAGGTGCTTGTTATAACTGTGGGGATCTGACCCACTACAGAAATCGGTGTCCAAGGCTAGCCAACCAGAACCTGAATGCAAACCAGAATCAGGCACAGGCTCGAGGTCGAGTCTTTAACATGAATGCACAAGAAGCACAAGCAGACAACGAAGTGGTGAACGGTACGTTCTTTATTAATAATCAGCCAGCATCTGTTCTTTTTGATTCGGGTGCCGACAAGAGTTTTTTGTCATTGTCTTTTGAGACAATGCTTCGCGTGTCTAGAACGAAACTAGGTAAACCTTTGACAGTAGAGGTTGCCAGTGGAGAACCCATTGTTCTTAATTCTGTTCTACGCAACTGCCAGTTGAACCTTAAAGACCATATTTTTCCGATTGACCTCACGCCAATGCAACTTGGAAGCTTCGACGTTATAGTAGGTATGGATTGGTTATCTAAGCATCACGCAGAAATAGTTTGTTCTGAGAAGATTGTTCGTGTACCGCTGTCGACAGGCGAGATCCTACAGGTTCGTGGTGAGAAGCCTGCCGGTGGTCTCAAACTCATGTCTCGTACCTGGTGCAAATCCCATTGCCAGAGCTCCATACCGTCTTGCACCGTCCGAGATGCAAGAGTTGTCTAAGCAGCTTCAGGAGCTCTCCGACAAAGGTTTTATCCGTCCAAGCTTTTCACCTTGGGGTGCTCCCGTTCTTTTTGTCTAGAAGAAGGATGGATCTTTCAGGATGTGTATCGATTATCGTGAGCTTAACAAGCTCACCATCAATAATCGATATCCCCTACCTCGCATTGATGATCTCTTTGATCAATTGCAAGGCGCTTCTTATTTTTCAAAGATTGATCTACGATCTGGATATCATCAGCTTCGTGTGCATGAAGAAGACATTCCCAAGACAGCGTTCCGTACTCGTTATGGACATTATGAGTTCACAGTCATGCCATTCGGTTTGACTAATGCTCCTGCTGTTTTCATGGACTTGATGAATAGGGTCCGCAAGCCTTATTTGGATAAGTTCATCATCGTTTTCATTGATGACATCTTGATTTATTCTAAGACGCAAGCTGATCATGAGCAACATCTACGTCTTACATTGGAACTCCTAAAGAAAGAGCAGCTTTTTGCCAAATTCTCCAAGTGTGAATTTTGGCTTAAAGAAGTTCAATTCTTAGGACATATTGTCAACGAACAAGGTATACATGTGGATCCCTCCAAGATCAGTGCCATTAAGGATTGGGATACGCCTACTACTCCTACTGAAGTTCGTTCTTTCCTTGGTCTGGCGGGTTATTACCGCCGCTTCATTGAGAACTTCTCAAAAATTGCAGTTCCTCGAACTGCTCTAACTCAGAAGAACAAGCCATTTGATTGGGGAGTCGAACAAGAGGAAGCATTTCTGACTTTGAAACGAAAGCTTTGCGACGCGCCTGTCCTAACATTGCCTGAGGGCAATGATGATTTCCTCGTTTATTGCGACGCATCTAAATTAGGTCTTGGCTGCGTCCTGATGCAAAGAAACAAAGTCATAGCATACGCATCAAGGCAGTTGAAGATACATGAGAAAAACTACACCACTCATGATCTTGAGTTGGGTGCAGTTGTCTTCGCTCTTAAGATCTGGAGACACTATTTGTACGGTACAAAATATGTGGTTTTCACTGACCACAAAAGTCTTCAACATATCTTCAATCAAAAGGAACTCAACATGAGGCAAAGACGTTGGGTTGAACATCTAAACGACTACGACTGCGAGATCCGCTACCATCCTGGTAAGGCGAATGTCGTAGCCGATGCATTGAGTCGCAAGGAACGTACTAAGCTTCATTGTGTACGTGTCCGATCTGTTATTCAGACTGATATCCAAGCCCGTATTTCTCAGGCTCAACAAGCTTGTGTTTCACAAGGTTTAATGGATAAGGAATTTCCTTATCACATAACTCCTGCTCTAGAGCTGAAGGACAATGGATCATATTACTTCATGGACCGTTCGTGGGTCCCAAGCCAAGATAATCTTTGTACCTTGCTTATGGATGAAGCCCATAAGTCTCGCTATTCTATTCATCCTGGCTCAGATAAGATGTATAAGGATCTTCGTATTCAGTATTGGTGGCCTGGTATGAAGAAAGACATTGCCTTATATGTATCCAAATGCCTTACTTGTCTTAAGGTTAAGGCTGAACATCAGCGTCCTTCCGGATTATTGGAGCAACCAGAGATCCCAGTTTGGAAATGGGAAAACATTACTATGGATCTCATTACCAAACTCCCGCGCACAAAGAAAGGTCACGATGCCATCTGGGTAGTCGTTGATCGTCTTACAAAGTCAGCGCATTTCTTGCCAATCCGTGAGGATTTTTCGGCTGACAAACTTGCTCAAATCTACGTGGATGAAATTGTAGCACGACATGGTGTTCCTTTGAACATCATTTCTGACAGGGATGCTCATTTCACTTCCCATTTTTGGAGAACCATGCAATCTGCTATGGGGTCTCAACTTAATCTGAGCACAGCTTATCATCCACAAACGGATGGCCAATCTGAAAGAACAATCCAGACACTGGAGGATATGCTTAGAGCTTGTGTGATCGATTTTGGTGGTAGTTGGGATTCACATCTTCCGTTGATTGAATTCTCCTACAACAACAGTTATCATTCCAGCATCAACATGGCTCCTTTCGAGGCTCTCTATGGTCGAAAATGTCGTTCACCAGTCTGCTGGAATGAGATTGGCGAGGCTCAACTTACCGGACCTGCCCTCATTTTAGAGACAACAGATAAGGTTAAGAAAGTTCGTGATAACCTTCAGATAGCTAGAAGCCGTCAAAAGAGTTACGCGGACCTAAAACGCAAGCCCTTGGATTTTCAAGTCAGTGATCGTGTATTACTTAAGGTCTCACCCTGGAAAGGTGTGATCGGATTTGGAAAGAAAGGAAAACTTGCACCTAGATACGTTGGACCATTCAAGATCGTCGAAAGAATCGGTAAGGTAGCCTACAGACTTGAGTTACCTCCTGAACTTGGAAATGTTCATCCAACTTTTCACGTGTTCAATCTCAAGAGGTGTTTAGCTGATGAGAACCTCCACATACCGCTTGACGAAATTCGTGTTGATAAAACACTGAAATTTGTTGAGAAACCGGTGGAAATCATGGAACGTGAAGTCAAGTGGCTTAAACGCAAGCGCATTCCTTTGGTCAAGGTTCGGTGGGAAGCTAAACGTGGACCCGAGTTTACTTGGGAATGCGAAGATCAAATGAAGGCAAAATATCCGCATATTTTTCCACGAGTTTCCTCTAAATAAATTTCGGGACGAAATTTCCACAAGTAGGGGAGACTGTAACATTTGTGCTTGTAATCATTGTGAACAGTTCAATTATCAATAAAACAATGTTATTTGATCCCAATGTTTGTTTGGTTGTGTTTTACATTTTTCATGTTTTGACTTTTGTTCAATTTCAAACTCTACATCGCTTTCTGGAGAGTTATACGCTAACTGGTGCTAAAACGTACTCAGTTTAATGCGACAAATACTCCGGAACATCAACATATACTCAACATACCTTAAATAACCTTTACATAACTTAGAAATAAGTTTTGAAGGCTTTGGTATGGCAAAAACAAGTTAATTCGCTTACAGGGACTAAACTTGACAAACTGCGAAAGTATGCCAATTTGAACTGTAACGAACATTCCGGAACATGTCCATAAGTTAAACATACCATAAATATCCTTTACATAGCTTAGAAATAGGCTTTGAGGGGTTTGGTATGCTAAAACAAACTTTTGGATCATTCAGGGGCTAAAAGTGTCAAAAAGTGCACAAGTTTGCACTTTCGCGCATAACTTACGTTCTGAATACATCCGGACATCCAAAAATTTATGTAAGCATCCTAGTATTATGCCTTAGTGTTGGGCATGAGAAAAATCCATTAGTCGCGCAATTTGGATCGTCTTTCGCGCTTATGCGCATTCCGTCGTAATTAAGCGAACATCGCGATCGTACGGCCAAACGAACCAACATCCGGAACATTTTTGAGCATGTTTCATGTCCACAATGTTTAGGCATCATTTTAGGGCCTTAAAGATGGCTTTACGGGCCTTAAAAGTGTCGGAAATGGCTTAAACACGCAACAGGGACCAAAACTGTAATTTCTGAAACTATGTGCAGATCAGACGGGGCCAGGCGGCCCGCGTGAGCTTGGCCTGCATATTGAGGCGGGCCGCGTGAGACTGTCAGACAGATTCAATGAACGCATTTAATGCAGTTGGCCTTTCGTTCGATCAAGGGGCGATGCCCTTTCACCCAATCAAGAGCCAAGGGGCATTTTCTGACATACCACAACATTTCGACAAGTGTACGCACGAGATCGCGACACGATATTCGATAAACGATCCTAACGGTTCCACTTTTCCTATAAATACCCCCCCCCCCCTTTTGTGTAAAAATCACAAGAATCGGATCTAAAAGCTCTAAGTTGAAGTTTTGCTTCATACCTGAGTTTCTCTGATCTAGATTAGCAATCTGGGACCCTCCGTAAGTATTCTTTCGTTGTTTTATCGCTTTTCGAGTCCGAAAGTCAACGTTTTGCTGACTTTCTGCATTGACCAGCTTATGGTCGATGCGAAGTTCATGGAACTTCATAACGTGAGCGTGATCACGATGGTTATAGTCCGTAGTGACTATACCTACTGATCACCACGTTATCTAGGCTCAGTGACGAGTCGTAGTTTCGGCCAAAATGCGCATTCTTGCGTATTTTGTAACCAAACTACTCGTGAGCATCAAAGCCGTTTGTTTTGATCCCAAACTTGTTTTCTAAACTTAGTTAAGCATGTTCTAACATGCTTAGCTCGTCACTTTTAGCATAGTGCTTATATAGGGTCGTAAGGTAAGCGATCTAAACCATCGCTTATACTTTCGAACCCGACCCATTTGATCGATCATTAGGATCCGACCCACATTAGGTGACCATAGCTATAACCTTCCGAGGTTATACCTTGTGGTCACGATGTTAGGCGTTCCAGACGCGAACGACGCGTAAGATAGCATAAGCTACCAAAACGGGTCGTAATGGGCCGTAAGCACTTAGGTTAGGTTTCATTTTAGTATGTAGGCTTTGTTAAACCATATTACACGAGTCTCCGTACTCGTTTGGTTTACGAACCCGCGTACTATCTGATCCTTCCGATTTGGTCCGGTATATTAACATAGCTACCTATTAGGTGCCGTTTGATATCCCGTGATCTTTAGCATTATCTGGTTATTATACAAGAACTCCAAAGCAATCTCAGGTGAGTACATAGAACCCCTCTTTTACTGTTTTCCAAACTGTTTTGTGGTGAAACACATGTGCCTATCTGTTACATTCATGCTTTTCCATGTTTTCACATCATATGCCTGCTATGTTGTTAGTACATTATAGTACACGATTTCATTACATTTCATGCTACGTATGCCCATTGTGTGCGTACTTAGTACATTTGATTTACATTACATTTCTGTTGCATATGTTTACTCAGCATATGGGCACATTGATTTACATGAACATTTCTGTTGCATATGTTTACTCAACATATGGACACATTGATTTACATGAACATTTCTGTTGCATATGTTTACTCAGCATATGGACACACTGATTTACATAAACATTTCTGTTGCATATGTTTACTCAGCATATGGACACATTGATTTTCATGAACATTTCTGCTTCGTATGTTTACTTAGAATACTTAGTACAATTGTTTACATCACATGCCTTCATTTTGTTATGACATTTGGTTTGTTTAACATGGGACAATACATTCATTAACATCTACGCCGTTCGTTAGTAGGTAGTGGTACCATAGGAATTGACAACTCCCATTCCTGAAGTCCTGGGTTTGATAGGACTGGAAGGAGTGACCGAATTCGATATACATAACTTAGATAAACCTTTAATTTGTTTAAGGGTTTATCGCCACAGTCTCAAGGCTTGGATGTATGCATAGTTTACAATACCGCATAAATGTTAATATCAATAGAGCATGCATTTTTCCACAGAACATAACGTTGATTTAAACCACGTTTTACTTCAATGACTTGTTTTGTGCATTTTACATATGGTTTAAGTTGATACATTTCGCTTACCATACATGATACATTTGGGATGCACATTACATGATTTACATTGAACATAAACACGTTGACATTGACATACACATTTGGTGGTTTACATTGAACATAAACATTTGACATGGTTTACACAATAACACTTGACATTTGGTTTATACATGAACAATTTACATGGTGGATTGGTTTGGGTAAATGGTTTGAGTAACGTGGAGTATGTAATATGATGCAAACATGGTGGATACGCCGCTGGTACTTCCTATATATAAATGTTTGTATAATATTACATATCTTAGCGTTATCTAAATCATTTCAGTTTAGACACATAACATTTTATACAAATTACATACTTTTCATAAAACATTGTCTTACAAAACAACTTATTATATTCAACTCATTTTACTTGGTTACTCGTTTAACCTTGCACTTATCTATACATATCATTTGATGTTATCGTTTTTCAAATGGTTTACAAAGCAAGACAAATTACAAGGTTCATGACTGACTGTTATTAAACATTCTTTAAACTCAAGTCATGAATCCCATTTTCACAAAACCTATGTATCTCACAGGCATTTTTATGCTGACGTACCTACTTTCACATGTGTTTTCAGGAGCTGTTCCATAGGATGTTGATCACGATACTAGGGTGGACCTATGCCTTAGAGATTAAAACTGAAGATAGACTTAGTTAACTATGTTATAAACTCTTTGTTTTCCTGTTTAAGACAATGTACTACCCTTGTTTAATAAATAAAATGTAACTTTAATTTCCATGGTTGTATAACAATTAATTCTGTCCACAACACTCCCCGACGTTTTCCGCCGCGGTTGCATGTTATACGCGGTCGGGGTGTGACAAGTGGTATGTTGCTTAAATCACTTACTTGAACTATTTTGAAGTGGTTAATATGATGTGTAACGGTTAAAACTCGAAATCATACAAGATGATGCTTTAAAGTTTACTAAAAATGCTTATAATGATGGTTAAAAGCTCATATATTGCGTAAATGATGTAGTAATTGAATTGTGTGGTTATTTGGACCCGATCTATGTTGTGGTAGCTCGGATCATCATTTAACCCGGGTTGGTCATGATCATGGATCATGACATAAGGTTGTTTTGAATGAAACAAAGGTTAAAGGGTGAAAGTCTACCACACACGAATCATGAACTTGTGTAAAAGCATTTTACTTGTAAAATAGTGTTTAAAACTAGTAGATCTACGTATCTACGAGTGGTATTTTCAAAGGACCAAGTGTCACGAAAATCATGTTTTCTAAAAACGAATCTTACACTTACAAATATGATTTTTAGAACATACAAGTGTGTAAGCACTTGTGCAACACAAAAGTTTCGACAAAATAACAATTTTTGTAAAAGATGACGAGAAGTTGTAAAGACGGAATTTCTATAAAAACGGGGTTTTTACGAAACCGGACTAATTTATATAAAGATCCGCTAAAAGCGATGAGATTTACACTATAATTTTAGAAAACTACAAGTTCATGTGATTTATGCGATTTACATAATTGTTAACTAGTTTGTTGTGTTGAAAATTGTTTTGATCGAATAAAGAAGTTGTTGAATTGATTTGTAAAAGAAAATGATACGCTTGAAAGCGTGGCCACCTCCAGTTACAAAGGAAACTCTGGCGAAATTTTCCTAAAAACCTAACACTTAGAATTATTTTCACTATAAGTGTTAGAAATACTTTTCGACATGTTTTCAAAATATAAGTTTCGCCATGAATTTATTTACAAAATTATCGGAGGTGGGATTTCACAAAATAAAGCTTAGTAAATATATATTTAATATATATATTTTTCATAAATCACTTGATGCGTGTTTATACTTATTTTGTGAAATGTATAATATTATTTTTAGAGTAAAAATAATATTACCGAACGTTAACGAATCCAAAATAATATGAACGCTTTCACGATAAATATATAAGTTACACCGGTAATTACTATTACCACTCGATCGTTAAAACATAACTTACGCATTTTACGGAAATACTTATGAACGCGTATTTTTGTCAAAATATTATTTTGGGAGAATTTTGTGAAGTAAAATATAATATTTTTGAGAAAAATATTTATATTTTGGAGTTAGAAATAAATATATATTAAGTGAGACTTAATAATATATTTTCTAGATATACGAATACACATGTATTAAATCCCCCATCCTTGGGAAGGAAAATCACTACCAAGTATTTACCAAATGTAAGCATGAAATAGTTGTCTAACTATTTCCCAAAAACTTAAACCATAAAGCTAAGGCACGGCCGTCCGTCTAATAGAATTAGAACTTGTAGGTCATTGCACAGCTGCTTGACTTGGAGTATACTTGGTAGAGACGCACCGACTGTGAGTTCATGTCCCCCTTTTCTCTTAACTGTTTACAGTTTTCTAAACTGCGGGGGTGAAATACATGTTACTATGATTACGAATATTTCTTACATGGTATGGTTAGCGTAAGGAGGGTTATTACTTAGATCATGTGAATGGGTAGGCGGAAACTTGAGGCCATTAATCCTCAGGGTAGGACCGAGGGGCAGGAGCGATAGATCTATTTGGGTGTAGCGAGCCCAGTCCCAGGCCCAGCATAACGGACCTCGGGATGACTTTGTACCCGACGCATAAATCTGCTAGGTTTGAGCCTTCCTACTTGCATTTCACACATATCAATGGCCTTGCAAACCATTGGTGATCTCTTTTTCCTTATTTTCTACATACCAGGATTTTGATAAATACAAAGGTTTATTTACTCACTTACACATGAACTCGCTCAACATTATTGTTGATTTTTCAACTTACATGTATTTCAGGGAATCAGGGGATCTGGCACGGTATGGCACGTTTTCCCGCTGCACTAGTACGAGGTCATCCGGGTTTAGGGAATGTGACTCTTTCCTGGACAAGTCACAGTCCTTAAATCGTGTTTGTGTTATGTTTAAGTTTGTAATGTTTGTTGAACAAGGTTATGGTTGTTAGGGTGTTTGCCCGTTAAAACAATGTTGTTGTTTTTGGATTTTAAAACTTAATCTAATGGATGATCTTGCATGATTTTATTCATATAGCTTTGTTTTGGTTAAGTTATGGTATTAAGAAGTCACACCAAATTAACCACGCTTCCGCAAAGCCAGGGTGTGACACAATGTTTGGTCTTCGTAAGAGGAACTTTTTTCCCTTGTTATATCCCACAATGTTTGTCTTTTACATGGCACCGCCCACTTCAATTTGCTTCCTTTTTCCTCATTACCTACACTAACGCAGATGATAGAAAGAGAAACTCAAGTGGACGGTGGCGATAGCGGCGAGGTCTGAACTCCGACGGTAGCGATTGCGGCGAGGAGAATTGCTACCAAAGACAACAGCGTAAGTGGGAAAAAAGAAGAAAATAAGGGTATGGTGAATTGTAATTACTCATCAACCGTAACAATAAGAGTAATTGAAATTTTAGGGTTTTTTTGAGACATATTTGGGGTTTTAAAAATATGATCAATTGTAATGCTTTCGATAGATTACCACTTTTTTTTATTCGTAAAGAACATTGACTTCGATAGAAGTACTAAAATAATGCTAATTTTTAGTATTTTGATCTGTGTATATAGGCGTAATCGTCTGGTTTATCGAAGAAGTACCAAAGAGATAGAAGAAGCCTATCTCCTAATTTGTATGATTGATGCCCGATTAAGTTTATTTTTATGTTTTTCGTTTGATATTATTTACATAGAAGTTAATAGAATGTTTTTAGTTGAAGAATATCACAGTCGTCTGTGTATTGTGACATGGTTTAGGGATATGGATATCTAACGAACCTCTGTTAATAATGATGGTTTGATTGAGAACTGTAGAGGGCAGAGGAGATGACGTTAATCCGAACATCACAGTATTCAATGGAGCCTATTTTTGTACAAATTTTTAGGCCTTCGATTTGTCAACTTGTAAGTTCATCTTGTCACACCCCGACCACGTAAAACAACAAAACGTGGCGGAAACGTCGGGGAGTGTTGTAACAGAATCATTGTTTCACAACCATGGATTAAAAAAATTTCGTTTTATTGAATTAAATGAGTTACAATGTCTTAACAATAAAGAAACATAACAAAAATTAACTAGTCTTGCATCTTTTAATGTCACTAAGGTCTCGTCCAATCCTATGTGAGCATGCATCAATATCATCATCAAATATCATAAACTATTGTACCTGAAACACATGTGAAAATACGTCAGCATAAAAATGCCGGCGAGTACATAGGTTTTATGAAAAATAGGATCCATGACTTAGGTTTAAGAAAATGTTTAACCAAAAACTTGTCATGAATCCAGTTTAAGTGTTTGCTTTTATAAAGCGTTTGAAAATCGATGATAGATATGTATAGTTAAAAGAATGATGTAAGGTTAAATGAATAACCAAGTAAAAATGAGTTTGTATAAAACAAACTGTTTTGTAAAACAATGTCTTGTGAAAAATATGTTATTTGTGTAAAAATGTATAAATCCAAATGAATGATTTAAATAACGCTACACCATGTAATATAATACAAGCACTTATATATAGGAAGTACCAGCGGCGTATCCACCATGCTTGTATCACATTACACACGTCTCGTTACTCAAATCACTTACCCACATAAACCACCAATGTAAATTGCCCATGTCTAAACCGTTGTCAAATGTCAATCAAGTATTGTGTAAACAAAATGTCATGTATGGCAAGTGAAATATGTAACAACCAAACCATAGGTAAGAATGCACAAACAATGTACTAAGTATGCGACGGATGGACATACATAGCACGATACCAAGTATAAGATGTCTTGTAAAACGATGTACTAAGTATGATGAACATACATAGCATGAAATGTTATGTAAAACGATGTACTAAGTATGCACACAATGGGCATACATAGCATGTGATGTAAAATGTGCTAAGTATGATGAACATACGTAGCATGAAATGTTATGTAAAACGATGTACTAAGTATGCACACAATGGGCATACATAGCAAAAACATAATGAAATCATGTACTAATAGTGTACTAATGAACATAGCAAGTATATGATATATAAGCATGAAATCATGAAAGTAACAAGTAGGCACATGTGTTTCACCCCAAAATGTTTGAAAAACAGTAAAAGAGGGGTCTATGTACTCACTTGAGATTGCTTAGAAGTCCTAGGATAACCACCAAGCAAAGCTAGAAGATCAAGGAATCAAACGACACCTATATAGGTATCTACATTAATAACCGGACCTATCGGAGGATCGGGTAGTACGAGGGTTCGAAAACCAAATAAGTATGGGAACTTATGTAATATGTTTTAACAAAGCTTACGTACTAAAACGAAACCTATCCTAAGTGCTTACGACCCATTACGACCCGTTTAGGTAGCTTATGCTACTTTAACGCGTCGTTTGCGTAAAACGCGTTCGGAAAGCCTAACTAGTCCTATGACAAGTATATGCCTTAACATGTCTAATATTGTTGCTAAATCAGTTTAGATGTCAAAAATTACGTTACATAGGCTTAAAATGAATTTTGGCGCAAAAGGGTATTTTGGTAATTTACCTAAGGCATAAGAACTACTTATCATACAACTACTTAAACGATGTGACCATAAGGTATAACCTCGGAAGGTTATTCCCTATACAACTATGGTCACCTAAAGTGTTTGGTCGGATCCTAAAGATCGACCAATTGGGTCGGGGTTCGTAAGTATAAGCGATTGATTAGATCGCTTACCTTTACGACCCTAAACAAGCACAAGCCTAAAAGCGACGAGCTAAACATGCTAGAACATGTTTAGTAGAGTTAGAAAACAGGTTTGGTATTAAAACAAACGGTTTTAATACCCTAGAGTAGTTTGGTTACAAAATACGCGAGAAAACGCATTTTGGCCGAAACTGCGACTCGTCACTGAGCCTAGATAACGTGGTAATCAGTAGGTATAGTCACTGGGGACTATGACCATCGTGATTATGCTCACGTTATGAAGTTCAAACGAACTTCGCATTGACCATAAACTGGTTAATGCAGAAAGTCAAACGCAGTTTGACTTTAACGCTAAAACGAACGAAAAACGCGAAAGAATACTTACAGAAGGTCCCCGCAAGATTCGAACCCGATTCACTCTCAGGTAGGAAGCATATACTTCCACTTAGAGAGTGTAGAATCAGATTCAAATGTGAGGAAGAATGAAATGGGTGAGGGGTATTTATAGATTTCCTTGAACCGTTAAGATCGTTCGTCGAAAAACGTGATTTGATCTAGACCTTACATGTGGGCACATGGTTTTCAAAAACCATGGGAGCCCCTAATGTGGACTATGTTAATTGAATACCATCCCATGGTTTTGCAAAACCATGGGTGAAAACCATTAACACTTCAAAATGGACTAGGTTCATTGAATCTGCCAAAAATTTCAAAAATGGTCCCTACACTTGTAAAACTTGATTTTTTGGCACTTTTAAACCCCTTTAACCTCATTTCAAGGCTCTAAAATGATATTAAAGTATAGTGAACTTAAAATATGCTCAAAGACATCACGGATGTCGGTTCGTTTGGTCGTACGGTTGCGTTATTCGCTTAATTACGACGGGAGTCGTAACGAACGCAAAAACGATCCAAATTAAGCGACGAATGGAATTTTATCATGGCAATCACTAAAATAAAATATTTTAATGATTACATAAATTTTTGGATGTCCGGATATATTCAGGACGTAAGATATGCGCAAAAATGCAAACTTATGCACTTTTGACGCTTTTAGTCTTTATTGATCAATAAAGTTTATTTTAGCATACCGAACCCTTAAAAACTTATTTCTAAGTTATGTAAGGGTTATTTAAGGTATGTTAAGCCTATTTCACTATTCCGGAGTGTTTGTTGCATTAAACTGGTTATATTTACGCATCAGATCGCGTATAACCTTCTAGAAAGCGATTTAAAGCCTGAAATCGAACAAGAATTGATATGTGTAAACGATACACATATTTTTACAAATCCCAAGTATGAAACGCAAAATTTCATTGGTTTGGAATTTGTTTGACGGTCACCGTGACACAGGTGTCACAGCCTCCCCTACTTTAGGAAATTTCGTCCCGAAATTTATTCGTAGGAGTCTGTCTGTGACTTTGTGTCAAATAACCACTAGAGATATGCAAGGCATAATCCTATCATTTCGTTAAAGGACATTCTTCAGAAACGAAAATGAATGGACAGAGTCATTTTCAACGGATGCTTCCTCAGAAACGGAAATGAAAAGGATAATCAAACGGATATTTATTCCCTTCAACGGATATTCTTCAGAAACGAAAATGAACAACGTAGTCATTTTCAACAGATGCTTCCTCAGAAATGGAAATGAAAAAAGGATAATCAAACGGATACTCATTTCCTTCAACGGATATTCTTCAGAAACGAAAATGAACAAACGGAGTCATTTTCAACGGTTGTTTCATCAGAATTTGAAATGAAGGTTTTTAACAAACGGATATTCATTCCCATCAACGGATATTCTTCAGAAGCGAAAATGAATGGATGATCCATTTTCCTCAACGGATTCTTCATCAGAACGGAAATGAAGGATTAAACAAATGGATATTCATTTCCATCAACGGATATTCTTCAGAAGCGAAAATGAATGGATGATCCATTTTCCTCAACGGATTCTTCATCAGAACGGAAATGAAAGACTAACCAAACGGATATTCATTTCCATCAACGGATATTCTTTCAGAAGTGAAAAATGAGTAGCTAGTTCATTTTTCTTCAACGGGTGCTTCATCAGAATTGGAAATGAACAGGGTTTACTCTAGACGCATGACAAAACTCGATGTGGTTTCTGTGCACTAAATTCCATAATTATGTAGGCCTCCATAATTACGTAATTCCTTGCACAGTCCGCACAGTTCATTTCATAATATGTAGGGGAAGAAAATCAAACCTGTGATGAGTGTGGCTAGACTACCATAGGGTCCTTTTAATTAGATCGACAAATGATCACTTTAATTTGACCACCAAGGAGTCTTTTCAGCTATATCATCACATGATATTCCTAACCAGATTTTTGGATCAATCTGTTTAACTAGACCACTCAAGGGGTCTAATTTATGGAATCGTACTTCACAACCCCAGGTACTTAACTACAACGTAGAAGTCCATTAAGGATTTAAGATAGTACCTTTCGATATCCTACTATGAATCCCTTATACGAAGACATGGAAGATTCTACGAGGATTTGGATAACAGAAATTTGGATCACACAAAAACATAAAAGGGAACACATAAGCACATAATCACATAATTGATTAACTTGGTTATTAATTTGTTATCTTTGGACGCGGATACTTAAAGCACACCAGGAATCCAATCCGTGGATTTCATTTGGCACTTTAATCACTTCCAAGAATCTATCTATGAAGATAGAAAAATCTTAATAGGAATTCGGCTTTTTCCTTATTGAATTGTAATGTACGTATTGAATCATACAAAGAATTCAATTAAGGACTCCGATGAATGTTACTCACCCACAAGGATCTAATTATGAGGATAGAAGGATCATATATGGATTTTGGAGTTTGTGTAACGAGAGGTGTTCCGACACCTTGCACTAGGCGTGCTTACGTCGATACACAAAGTAGAAAGTTCATGAGGTTAAGGCGCTAGATATGCCAAGGCGACATATGAAGCAGAAATTGAAGGTTAAGCAGCAGCAGGGTTTGTAACAGCTTTGCTTTGGATTGCAAAGTGGCACATGTTAACCAAATGTCCCCATCGTCCACTGTGGGTACATTTGAAACAGGGTATTTGATTCGGATGATGACGGTGGCATTGGTTGCACCAAGGAGCAGTTCCCTTATACGGATTCATCCCTGAGGCGAGTCATGGTGGTAGCTAAATCAACGGTCCTCTTGAGTACGACGCCTATTCGCTGGGTAATTGCAGCACCAGGTTCGGACATTTGGGTATTGTTGCAATGAAGAGGCATCTTGAAGAAAATGAAAGGCATAGGAGGAAACAAGCGAAAGATAGCCAAAAGAGAATTACAGCACATGAAGATTATGACCATTTGTTTGTTACCAAAGGCAAACAAATGAGATGGTGACTAATCAAAGTAAGCGGGTCAATATAATGTATCGCGAAGACATGCTCGCCTATAAGTGGACACTCACCCCAAGAGTTCCCAGGTAAGAGTGACTGGTCCGATACTGCGGATTTGTACGAACACTCTAGCCTTAGACAGAAGACCCAGGGTACAGGCACCCACTCTTCCAGTTTGCACGTGTTCACATTATTTAGACCCAAACTTTGACGAGATTTTGAAAACTTAAAGGGTTCGAAACCTTATAACAAAGGGTTCAAAACCTAGTAATCAATCATCCTAGAACAGATGATTAGTTTTCAAAGCAGATCAAATTTATGTTCTTGTTGTGGTTGTCACCTAAGGATAAGTGACGGTATTGTTTTATGACTAAACGCAAGTAAACTCGCGTTAGGGTCCTAGGAAGGTTATAGTCTAGGTCAAAGCATTACTAATAACCTAATTCTCTATAACCATTGGCTCTGATACCAACTTTTCTGTCACACCCCGACCACGTAAAACAACAAAACGTGGCGGAAACGTCGGGGAGTGTTGTAACAGAATCATTGTTTCACAACCATGGATTAAACAAATTTCGTTTTATTGAATTAAATGAGTTACAATGTCTTAACAATAAAGAAACATAACTAAAATTAACTAGTCTTGCATCTTTTAATGTCACTAAGGTCTCGTCCAATCCTATGTGAGCATGCATCAATATCATCATCAAATATCATCAACTATTGTACCTGAAACACATGTGAAAATACGTCAGCATAAAAATGCCGGCAAGTACATAGGTTTTATGAAAAATAGGATCCATGACTTAGGTTTAAGAAAATGTTTAACCAAAAACTTGTCATGAATCCAGTTTAAGTGTTTGCTTTTATAAAACGTTTGAAAATCGATGATAGATATGTATAGTTAAAAGAATGATGTAAGGTTAAATGAATAACCAAGTAAATATGAGTTTGTATAAAACAAACTGTTTTGTAAAACAATGTCTTGTGAAAAAATTGTTATTTGTGTAAAAATGTATAAATCCAAATGAATGATTTAAATAACGCTACGCCATGTAATATAATACAAGCACTTATATATAGGAAGTACCAGCGGCGTATCCACCATGCTTGTATCACATTACACACGTCTCGTTACTCAAATCACTTACCCACATAAACCACCAATGTAAATTGCCCATGTCTAAACCGTTGTCAAATGTCAATCAAGTATTGTGTAAACAAAATGTCATGTATGGCAAGTGAAATATGTTACAACCAAACCATAGGTAAGAATGCACAAACAATGTACTAAGTATGCGACGGATGGACATACATAGCATGATACCAAGTATAAGATGTCTTGTAAAACGATGTACTAAGTATGATGAACATACATAGCATGAAATGTTATGTAAACGATGTACTAAGTATGCACACAATGGGCATACATAGCATGTGATGTAAAATGTACTAAGTATGATGAACATACATAGCATGAAATGTTATGTAAAACGATGTACTAAGTATGCACACAATGGGCATACATAGCAAAAACATAATGAAATCATGTACTAATAGTGTACTAATGAACATAGCAAGTATATGATATAAAAGCATGAAATCATGAAAGTAACAAGTAGGCACATGTGTTTCACCCCAAAATGTTTGAAAAACAGTAAAAGAGGGGTCTATGTACTCACTTGAGATTGCTTAGAAGTCCTAGGATAACCACCAAGCAAAGCAAGAAGATCACGGAATCAAACGGCACCTATATAGGTATCTACATTAATAACCGGACCTATCGGAGGATCGGGTAGTACGAGGGTTCGTAAACCAAATAAGTATGGGAACTTATGTAATATGGTTTAACAAAGCTTACGTACTAAAACGAAACCTATCCTAAGTGCTTACGACCCATTACGACCCGTTTAGGTAGCTTATGCTACTTTAACACGTCGTTTGCGTAAAACGCGTTCGGAAAGCCTAACTAGTCCTATGACAAGTATTATATGCCTTAAAATGTCTAATATTGTTGCTAAATCAGTTTAGATGTCAAAAATTACGTTACATAGGCTTAAAATGAATTTTGGCGCAAAAAGGGTATTTTGGTAATTTACCTAAGGCATAAGAACTACTTATCATACAGCTACTTAAACGATGTGACCATAAGGTATAACCTCGGAAGGTTATTCCCTATACAACTATGGTCACCTAAAGTGTTTGGTCGGATCCTAAAGATCGACCAATTGGGTCGGGTTCGTAAGTATAAGCGATTGATTAGATCGCTTACCTTTACGACCCTAAACAAGCACAAGTCTAAAAGCGACGAGCTAAACATGCTAGAAGATGTTTAGTAGAGTTAGAAAACAGGTTTGGTATTAAAACAAACGGTTTTAATACCCTAGAGTAGTTTGGTTACAAAATACGCGAGAAAACGCATTTTGGCCGAAACTGCGACTCGTCACTGAGCCTAGATAACGTGGTAATCAGTAGGTATAGTCACTGGGGACTATGACCATCGTGATTACGCTCACGTTATGAAGTTTAAACGAACTTCGCATTGACCATAAACTGGTTAATGCAGAAAGTCAAACGCAGTTTGACTTTAACGCTAAAACGAACGAAAAACGCGAAAGAATACTTACAGAAGGTCCCCGCAAGATTCGAACCCGATTCACTCTCAGGTAGGAAGCATATACTTCCACTTAGAGAGTGTAGAATCAGATTCAAATGTGAGGAAGAATGAAATGGGTGAGGGGTATTTATAGATTTCCTTGAACCGTTAAGATCGTTCGTCGAAAAACGTGATTTGATCTAGACCTTACATGTGGGCACATGGTTTTCAAAAACCATGGGAGCCCCTAATGTGGACTATGTTCATTGAATACCATCCCATGGTTTTGCAAAACCATGGGTGAAAACCATTAACACTTCAAAATGGACTAGGTTCATTGAATCTGCCAAAAATTTCAAAAATGGTCCCTACACTTGTAAAACTTGATTTTTTTGGCACTTTTAAACCCCTTTAACCTCATTTCAAGGCTCTAAAATGATATTAAAGTATAGGGAACTTAAAATATGCTCAAAGACATCACGGATGTCGGTTCGTTTGGTCGTACGGTTGCGGTATTCGCTTAATTACGACGGGAGTCGTAACGAACGCAAAAACGATCCAAATTAAGCGACGAATGGAATTTTATCATGCCAATCACTAAAATAAAATATTTTAATGATTACATAAATTTTTGGATGTCCGGATATATTCAGGACGTAAGATATGCACAAAAATGCAAACTTATGCACTTTTGACGCTTTTAGTCTTTATTGATCAATAAAGTTTATTTTAGCATACCGAACCCTTCAAAACTGATTTCTAAGTTATGTAAGGGTTATTTAAGGTATGTTAAGCCTATTTCACTATTCCGGAGTGTTTGTTGCATTAAACTGGTTATATTTACGCATCAGATCGCGTATAACCTTCCAGAAAGCGATTTAAAGCCTGAAATCGAACAAGAATTGATATGTGTAAAATATACACATATTTTTAAAAATCCCAAGTATGAAACGCAAAATTTCATTGGTTTGGAATTTGTTTGACGGTCACAGTGACACAGGTGTCACACATCTCATATGTCTAAATGATTCATATGTTAAATCACCAATAATAGGCCTGTTTCATGTTGAATTTCAGGTGAAAGATGAACTTTAGCCACAGTCTTCGCAGCTGGCTTCGCCTTCACAACCGGCTTTCACAGACGGTTTAGCTTTCACAGCT
This sequence comes from Helianthus annuus, assembly GCF_002127325.2. Taxonomy (NCBI): domain Eukaryota; kingdom Viridiplantae; phylum Streptophyta; class Magnoliopsida; order Asterales; family Asteraceae; genus Helianthus; species Helianthus annuus. The sequence continues at coordinate 114,574,882 of NC_035437.2, read as the reverse complement.
GGTTTCACTTTCGCAAACGGCTCAAGCCACTTCGACAACTAATATACAACATATGGAGGTGTGTGTTCTAATTTTTACCCTTTTAGTTTTGATTCTTAAGCATACATTTTCTGTTGAGCATAAAAAATGCTTTGAGGGACATAGATATACCTGATAAAACAGGTGGGACGGGGTGATGGGTCAGAATGGGTCGCTTAAAAAAGTGGTCAATTTTGTTCAGGTTAGAACGGGTTCAGGTCAGTTTTTTAATTTCCCAGCTTTTTTTTTAAATTTTGGAGTATACATATAATAAACTTTTACCTTAAATACAAGACCATAATAATGGCTGGATAGTTTCAAAATAATGCCAAATTGAGTGATTATGTATGAACACGTAGCATACAAAGGATTTCAATAGTTAGATGGAGCTAGACAAAAATTACATGAATGTCTTGCCTATCAAACCTGAAAATTAGTTAACAAACCTAATCGAACTAGACAACAAGGAGATTCAAGGCTGTTAATGGTCATCAGAGAGTTCCATATCATTGAGAGCCTAGTATATATGCGTTGTCATTAATTTTTATCTTTGCTTAATGATCATTACATACAATTTTTATTTGTTCATCACATCAGCACCAACATCTTTTAATTAGCAATGAATATAACAGATTCAATAGTTGCAGTTCTAATGGCAAACAAATGCAAACAAAATCAAAGTGTACAAAGAGAAGTCAATAATTATGATAAAGTATGCTATTTATACTTCATGAAAACAAAAAAGAGACCTCTGGGATTAAAAAGGATTGCAAATTCATTCTAGACAATTTATTTATGACTAGTATTTTCTTTTTAGAGTTTTCTATTAGCTAAAGTCATTTATATTAATGTGTATCCAGAAGTGTTGTTCGCGTGTTAAGGAAATGTGCATGTCTCAAAAAATTATGCACACAGCCGACCCAAAAAATTTTGCTAGAATTCGCGAAGAAGTTAAGAGATGGTAATACGCCTTTACTTTGCTCGTGGTTTACGTTTTTTTACTGTTCAAGATGCTGATTCTTTTATTGATATATGTTACCACTAATGCAGAGAAATGATGACTCAAACAAGGAATTACCTAGTTAAACAAAAATGTTTGAAAGTGCACCTACAAGGACCAAGGGGGGGGGGGTGGGCATACGATGACACTGCGATGAAAATTGTAAGTTCATTTTAGTTTCGTTTTGAGAATTTTGTATGAGGTATCCTGTATGGGTTGACTTTTAAAAGTCAGTTACTTGTTATTGTTTTACGTTGTTTTCAACAAGCAACTTGTATTGATGGTTTATTGGATGATGTTTTTATAAAATCTTTTCTTATTTTCTTTTATAGGAACAATTGAAGAACTTCAAATCTCTAGGAGATGGAAGTGCTTTGGTTGATCATTTTACGGACGTCTACCTTTGACTTTATGGCGGACGTATTCCTAAAATAATGATGAAAAATGGGATGGTGGCGTAGAATCATACATAATTTCGGGTGAGTTTATGGAATCATTCAATGCGAGTCTTGAAGTTGAAAGAACACAACAATGCGAAAAGAAATTGAAAGGGCCATCACATGAAAAAAAAAACCTAAGCTAGAAGCTATGTAGAAAGATTATGACAACCAACAAGCAAACTTTGAAGTTACGATGCGAATTATTATGGAAAAGCTACCTAATGGAGTATTATAGGATCTTAGAGATGATTAGGAGATTTTCGTTACTTTTTATCATTGTACTTCACAACTTTATTATGATTACATTGTTCTTTTGATTTTGGACACATGTTATATTACTATATAAGATTATCTTATATAATTATGTTATTATTATATTGGTTTTTTTTTAAAATACTAGTGCATATAATAGAAATTTTAGTATTTCAAATAGTAATGCTATAAAGTTGCATTTGACTTTAAAAAGGTTGCATTTGAGTTTAACAAAGGTTGCATTTTAGTGTAGCAAAGGTTGCATATGAGGTAATAAAGGTGCACTTGAGTGTTAGAAAAGTTACATTTAAAATTGAAAAAAGTTGCATTAGCATGTAAAAAGGTTGCATTTGAATAGTAAATGCAACTCTTTAAAAAAAGTTGCATTATCTAATAAAAATGTTGCATTAGGTCTAATGCAACTTCACCTAATGCAGCCCTTGATAAAAGGTTGCATTAGGCCTAAGTGTCACGGGGTTACTTTTCGACCCCTATGTGGCGTCCCCAAGTCCCCAGGGACAAGCCAATTCATCCCGCTTCTTTGTGTGGGTCACTGGTTTCGTCCTGCCTTGGACTCATCAGGAGAGCGGCGCTAGCTCTTGACCAGTGGTGCGTTCATCGTTTGCACGACTAGGCACGTACACCTCTTCATTGACACTAACTCTGTCCCCCGATAAAGTCCGGGACTAGCTAGTAACCCAAGCATTTACGCACCACCCACAGCATTGCGACCTTCAAATATTTGGCCCGTGACACTCTCCCACCACCATTTCATGCACGTCTTCGTGCATGCTGGCCGTCCCATACCAGCTCGCATACACCTATTATTTTTTCCTAGTTTGATAACTGTATATTCGTCCTATACGGGGTTGCCTACTTTATAAAACAGTAAACCCTATGTTTGGACCCCCAAATTTTTTAGATCCTCATTTTGAAATATCATGTGTTTATATAAATATAATAATGGATATTTATATATGCAATTGGTTTTTACCTACACATAACAATTGGAGTACGGTTTTTCTTCTAGATAACAATTCAAGCTTTCAATTCTATTGAATTCAAAATGTTTTGGCTTTTCAGTCATATTTAAACACCATATTCTAAAAATAAAATTATTGCACTTGAGAAGAACACACAGAACCCTGATTTAAAATGTTTGAATGTATTGTTATTCACTTTCATGTATCTTATTGATCCTTGAAGAATATATAGACTAACAAAAGTAAATATGTGGCATTGCAACAGTGTGCTTGATTATAGCCTTTGGAGCTTAAAAAATGGGACCATCGAGTTTGGCATGGGTCTTTAACCAAACAAGTACTTTGTTGAGATGACAGTTATTTTCCAGTCATATATTGTTATTGATCATTGTTAACTTTTGTATCCGGTGGAGCAACCATCCAAAAACAATGACAGACCAATACCATACGGGTTTAAGAAGCAACCACCTCTAGATATAAGTAGTTGGAACGGGTCCGTGTGAGCTACATCTTGAGTTAACAGGACCTCCACCACCGTGCCCAACTAATGTTAATGTTTCATATGATAGTGATGATCTATATATTATCACCTATAGCCTTTCGACATGTACATTTTGTTTTATATTAGTTGGAGCTACCATCCAAAAACAATGACAGACCAATACCACACAGGTTTTAAAAGCAACCACATTTAGATATAAGTAGTTGGAATGGGTCCGTGTGAGTTGTATCTTGAGTTAACAGGACCTCCACCACCTGGCCCAACAAATGTCCATGTCCAGGTTTTCAGATGATTATGATGATCTTTATATATTATTACCTATAAACTTTCGATATGCACATTTTCATTTACAAAATGATATAGAAAATGATTCACATTTTGTGTTTGTTTTAATGATTTGGTAAGTATTTTGATTATTTAAGTGTACTTATCTTATGTTAGGCTAACGACTTAGAGAAGTCTAATTATTGTTGTAAAGTCAAGTGAACACACATTTGATATTGTTTCTTATTAAATTTCCCTAATTAAACAAGTCATAATTAAAATGTCACATATTTCATATAACATCAAATACCTAAATACAATGCATAAGGTTTGTTTTATTAATTACTAAGACAAAGACTCTTATGTGATCCTGATCCAGTCCTGTCTTTAGTTCTCACTACATGTATCATGTGTAAAAAGGTTTTGGGATTAATTTAGTTTGCATTTTAATTTAATAAAATAGACAAGCAAGTTCATGTGTACACATATATAATGAATAATAAGACAATGAATCATGGATAAATAAACCAAAACCAAATGCTTGTATCCCACACCCGCAAGGGAGTAACTAAATGAGGTGGCGATACCAACTTCCCATAGTAATAAAAAAAGTTTAGCCCATGAAAGAAAGTGTGAGGTGATACCACACCTCATAGTCATGAGGAGAGGTCAGCCGTGGATCACAATAAGCTTCTTTGACTGTATTCAATAACCAAAACACAAGAACCGAATGAACACATAACCAAATAATAATTGAACTACACACTGATATTGTATGCTTGATAATGATTAAAAATGAACAAGAAAATTTATGACAAAATGATACACCCCAAAAAGTTAATGTAAAAAGGGGAATATAATTTACTCACTTTTTGCGAAGATTTGATTCACTTAATATGCAACCACACAATTTGTGAAATTCAACAAGATATTTATAGTAAAAATTAATATAACAAACCATAAAGTTTTATAAAATAAATAACAACCAACAACTCTATTAAATTAAGTTCTCATATTTGGGGACCTAAAATAGCCAATTAAATATTCAGAAAAATACCCAAAACCAATTTTTTTTTATTTTCTATATCAATGAAATTGTAAATATTCTACAAAAATAATAATTTAACAGGCTAATCATTCGATAAATACCAAAATATTGCAAATTATTAGAAACACATTTAGTGGAATAACAAATCTGATTTTAGGTTTAATAGGTATTTATCTTTAAAATAATCAAATTTATAAAAGAATATTTTTATTACGTAATTTTATAAGATCAATTAATTGCAAATAATTACCAACAATTATAGCACTTTTCTTGACATATTTCCTTTGAGCAATTCTCCGGAAGAAAACGGAAAACAATTGAATTTCTTTAAAAAAACAGAATATTTATATATCATGTAAAAAAATTAGTAACAATGTTCAAATTATTTGTATTGATTTATTTTTTATTTTTAATTGATTTTCTACTTGATAAAATTCATGAAATATAAATGTATAAGATTATAATATTATTATATTCTTTAATCATGTGATAATGATTATAAAGAAATTTACGATTTACTTTTTTATATATTAAACTCGTGTAATACACAGGTTTATAACACTTACACAGGTTTATAAGCTAGTGTCCTTTATATTTTAATTTACCTCTTGAATTAAACAAGGTTTGACTAAAGTGCCCCTCATGTAATTTTAAGGAATAACATGGATTTTATGGAAATACATGGATGGAGTTAATTTTAGGGGCTAAAAAGGTTAGGAAAATGAAATTGGTGGTTGAAGTGTCATAAAATTCCTTTATGAGCTGAAATAGTTAAAATAACTTAATCACATGCGCCGAAAACGTAATTTACTTTTTTCAATAAAAGTGTAAAAATAAATCGAATTTGCCCTATCAATTTGCAAGACACATAACCAAACTTTACATGCAAAATTATCCATCGTTAAACAACAAGACATAAACTATCACAACATATGAACATAAAGGATCAACTTTGTGAGTTCGTTATATTTAGGATTAAAAGTGAAATTCACAATATACCTAAAGGTCGTTATATTAAGGATTAAAAGTAAAATTCACAATATACCTAAAGGTCGAAAACTCTAATTTACTAGTAAAAGAATAACTTTATTTGCACTATGATAGATCAAAATGATATTTTCTATAATAGTTGGGTTCCATTTTGAAAGCTCTTAAAATTCTTAGGGTGATTATAGTAAAATTTTCATTAGGGTAACCCCACACTTCCTATTTAAACCAACATATTACCATTTTCATTATAATCACTTAATCACCGCCGCACCCTTTCTTCTCTCATTCTTACCAATCCTGGCCCCAAAGATGGCATCTCTTTTTCGGTGCAAATGTAAGAGCTTTTATTTATTTTACTTTTATCTAATTTGATTTGCCTCATAATCTTTATTTACATTTTTAAAAATCACTGCTTGTTTTCAAAAGTACTAATTTGAGAATTTTGGTTTAATTAATTGTATGGACATGTATGCTTTGATTTTGTTGGTGTTGATGTAACATATACGCATACTAACTTAGGGATGAGCAATTGGTATAAAATACCGTCCCGATCCTGATCCCGATCCCGATCCTATCTCGATTCCGATCCGAAATCCCGATCCTGGATTTTTTCGGTACCGGAAACGGTATCCACTTTTTGGCATTTTCGGTATCGATACCGTACTGAATTTTACCCTCAAAATACCGATACCGTACTGTACCGACATATTTCGGTATCGGTGTCGGTGTCGGTACCAAGTTTACACAAAATTCGGGATCGGTATTTTTCGGGATCGGGACGGTATCGGTATTTGCTCATCCCTATACTAACTCTGATAAGTTTGAAATTCATTACCAAATACATTTTTAGAATTTTTTTTTCTACAAGCATGTTCTAGAATTGATCTATAAACAAATGAAGAAGAATTTGTAACAATTATTTTTTTTGTTCCTTATTTAACGTATAGGTATGAGGATTTGTGTTTTTTTGTTTGTTTTGTTGGTTATAAATGTTAGGTTTGCTATTATTCACCGATCTCACATCACTTTGACGTGTAGTTATCAGGAATTTATGTTTTTTACTTGTTTTGTTGGTTATAAATGTTAGGTTTGATGTTATTCACCGACCTCACATCACAAATGGGTCTGGGTAATCATTTAGGAGTAGACTATAGCATGGGCTCAATTGAGAAAGGTAAAATCCAAAACCATTCAAACTACTTAATAAAAATGATCTATATATAATACCAGCCACTACTATAAAATAGGCCTAATGCAACCTTTTAGAAGCAACCCCTTTTTCAGATGAGTTGAGTTGTATTTGACTCTAATGCAACTTTGTTGAAGATAAAGGTTGCATTAGAAGATCTAATGCAACCTTTTTCATAAAAAAGCTGCAAAATTATATTGAATTTGCAACATTTTTCTTAAAAAGTTACAAATTTTATAGAAAACTGCAACCCTTCTTCTAAAAGGTTGCTTACTTTTTTTAAAAGAATATCATATGTAATGACAACTTATTTTAAAAGGTTGCTAGTTATATATATTACTACAATAAGGACTTGAAAAAGGTATTTACTCTATAATATAACTAGTGGGGTGTACTCGTGTTTGGTGGTGGGGCGAACCCAGTTTTACATTACATTATATTATTACAATAACCAAAGGTCAAATGGTGTCAATATATAAAAAAAGCTAATTGTGAGGTAGTTTTAATAACATGTACGTATGTACTTTGATTACTTGTACATTACTACTTAGGATTGGTTTCAAATAAAAATTATATCCAGAAGTAGATAAATAGGCACGTCACAATGGCATACTCAAAATTTTATCAAAGATTATATTATGAGAGTTATAAGAGAGAAATGAAATATGTCCAAAAGTTAGTAACGATTCAGTTTGGTTAGGTTTTAATATTCAGCAGCTGGTGCGGTTTTCAATAATAGTAAATAGTTACTAATGGTTTGGCTTACAATTTGACTTAAAAGTCGGGCTGCGAACACCCCTAATAATTCTTATTGAAGCATGATAGGCCCTATATGTCATATTAGATCGTAAAGGGTTAGATGATATTACAATGAGTCATGGTAGGTCATCAATGAGCTTTGATGGTTTATACGTGTCTTAGTTGGGTGTAAACGAGCCAATCCTAGCCCGAGCTCGCCTAGGCTCGAACTCGACTCATTTAATTTACCTTTTGAAAGCTTGTGCTTATTTATTGCTTTGAGATTTGTTTTAAATGCTTGAGCTCAACTTGTTTATTATTTTTTAACTAATGTTTATAAGTTATAACATAATATATATTATTTTGTTATATCAGTTATAGCTTTAGACAAAAATAATAATAACAATAATAAATAATAATAATAATATATAAATGCAAATCTCATAAATAATAGGCTTATTTAAACTCATGAGCCCTTTTGAGCTCGATAAGTGAAGCGTAGGCTTGAATTAATTTACTTGATGGTACGAGTGTTAAAAAGAGCCGTTGAAACTGCTTGAACTGCTCAAATCGAGTCAACTTAGCCAGTTTGGCCGTGTTAAGAGAACCATGGTTCAATTTAAGATAATCAGATTGATAATCCGGTTTTGACGATTCAATTCATGGTTGTTGGTTTGAAGTAGATCGTATAGCATTGTTTTGGTAACTAATGAGGTTGTGGTGAAGTGGTTGGAGAAAAACTTGGTGTTCCTTGTGACCCAGGTTCGACTCTCACTATCCCCATTATTTTCTGTGGCATCCAGGTGAAGGGCGAATATGGGTGGCTCTGTTTGGTTTTGGATGGGAGGTGAGGTTTTACCGATTATTCCACTGTCGTGCCTTGGGGGTGTAGGTCGGGTTTCCGCGCATCTGGGCCGAGGGGTTGGCTTCGGTCGAGTAGTCGACCTTGGCCACAACGCCCGGTGTCACGATGGTTGGCACGTCGTTTCTTGCGATTAAAAAAACGACTCTAAAACATTTAATTAGTTTTAATGATTGCAATACATCGTAACATGTATTAGTACAAAATAAAAATACAAATTGACTTATATAAACTAAAATACTAAATTATAAAAGATAAATCTTATATAAAAGGAAATTAAAAGTATAATTTTAATTGTAAATAAACATATTATATAATGAAAATCTAAATTGGCTAAATATAATTAAAACCTAAATTGGCTAGTTGGTTTCTAATCATGTGTAAAGTGCCAAATCTCTAAGCTATTCATATTGAAATATTTAGTTTCCCTCTTTTCATCCTCAAACCATTTACCTTCAAAATTTTAGTTTCCCTCCAATCACTCTCAAACATCATACCCAGTTCATCCTCAAATTACTGTTTACAGTTTAAATCACCAAGTGGCCTTTGGCCTAGTGGTATCTGTTGATCAAAAAAATACTTCAAATTACTAGTTCAAGTCACTTAATTAGAGCTCAATGCAACTCCACTGTCAAAAAACGCTACTAAAAAGTTACATGGCTGATGTAATTGTTCTGTTTATATATGGTATGATATGCCCATCTGTTTTGGAATTTATATAGGTTCTTTCAAACGGAGACATAGAAACCTATAATAAATGCAGAGCTATGGCAGAGAGAAGTGAATACCCTCCTTTACGCATCGTCTACGATCCCTATGAAGGGTAAGTTACTCCAACAATATTATTAATAAATTGTTCACCGCTATGTAACTGCTGTTTTAGACAAAATAAAAAAACTGATTTTGAGATGATTCTGGACGTCCATTTTGAGCAGTTATTTGTGACATTAAATCTCAGCCGTATTGATTCCCAAAATTTGGCAGTTGAGCGGTTGAGCGGTTCTCTCCCACGTCCCTGTTCTTCCTTCTCCTACACGGTCCTCAACCGCTCCCTTAAATTTATCCCAATAAAACTCCCTTCCCTTTTCATACTCTGAAGAATCATGCTTCGTTTGTTGAATCATTGCTTTATCGTCAACTCTTGGTGGGGTAAAATTCGGAGGGCTTGCCTGTTATTACTGGATACATGATGTTTGATACTTTGATGTAATGCCTCACTGATCCGCTAACAAGTGTGACTGAGTTTTAGTATTCTATATAAGAAATCTGTGAATAAGGTGAGACAACAAGCTAAGCTTGCTTGCCTGTTATGTAGGGGTGAAATCAACGGGTGGGCTGTGGTTGACCCTGCTCAGAAATTCATGGACTCGAAAACAAGAAATTGCTCAGTTGGTACCGGTGATTTTGTTGGAAATTATTATCAACTAACAGAACATGCCAGCTGTGTACACCCAGGTGTTAGGCCAACAGATGTAGACCCTGAACGCGAACTTGAGTGGAGAAGGTTGGAAGAAGATATGGTGCAACAAGACCTGCTCAGTATGCAGTTGGAGTCGGATCATGCAGCTGAAGTCATTGTTGGTAAGCCTGATCTCCCTCTCCCGATTTGGGATTCTGATTACGCGATATTTGTTGGTACTTTAGAAGCAAATCTTGAAAATGTATTATCTGAGTTTGATTTGTCTTCAGGCGACGTCACTCGGATTTGGCATCTTTGGTATAGCATGCCGGATAGTTCATCTTCAGATGAATCAGACAGTGATTCGTGAATGTAGTATGTCAAGAGAGAATGCCCGAACCACAAGAAGCAGAACCCCTACACATGTCAGACAGAGATCAAAGAGTTCAACAAGTTCACATAACCGTCAAGAATAGGTAACTACATTGGTTGAGTTCCATGAGCTTAGCTCAAACCCGCCTTAGCTTTTATGTTGATTTCTCTTGGGTTATTCTGGGTCAGATATTGTTTGAATCCTATGTTAGTAATGTCAGATGTCTTTAGATCTGCTGCTAGTATACTGGTACTATGATGATCTGTTTTTGTATTTTATTTTGTTTTCTTGGCTGATTTTCATTTTGATTTAATTGTACAACTTGTATGGGTTCATTTTAAAGTAAGTCCTGTATATTTATGCTTATTGTTGAGCTCGAATTTTATTTGGGTTGGGCTGGTCTAAAGCTGATGAGTTGACTTCAGCGTTGTTTGTACAATAAGGTGTGGTAAGTATCAAGCCTTATAGTTTTAGTTTTGAGACATTGGTCATGATTTTTAATTAAAATAGAAAAACAATAAAAGACAAATGTAACATCCCACTTCATAAACTAAATTAAAAATTATTTTATAAATAATAAAGAGTTGTATGTTGAAAGTTTATTTTTAATCTAGTATGATTAAATGATTGATACGGAAGGTTTGATAGAAACAAAATATGAGGAGGGCTAACGTTGAAATTATAAGAAGATAAATGGGGGCTAGAGGTCATCAATACATTTTTTAAACACCTGAAAGATGTAGGGCGATTTGGACAGAAGAAAAATACACACCCAAACTATAATTCTAGAGAGAGAAAGTTACGGAACAGAGGGAAAAGGGGGAGTTTGGCGATAAACTTTGGCCGAGGGTGCACCAGTACCTGCATGTTCTGTCTCCAGCCAAATCTCATGGTTTTAAGTATGGGAGATAGGGCGGCAGAAGCGGTGTAGTCGTTTTCTTTGGCACCCGCGAGCGACGATCAAGATTAGGCATTGGGTATGGGTTTCAAGGGTGGATCGGTCTCTGCAAGTTGTCTCCAGCCAAATCTCATGGTTTTAAGTGTCGGTTGTTGCAAATTTTGGTAGCAAACTACAAAGTTCTTACAATATTGTTCGACAATGGAGTGAATCACAACTAAGGTGATACCAACGTATCCGAGAATTGTTCTGCTCTGATACCATGTTGTCACGGGGTTACTTTTCGACCCCCGTGTGGCGTCCCCAAGTCCTCCTCGGGGACAAGCCAATCCATCCCGCTTCTTTGTGTGGGTCACTGGTTTCGTCCTGCCTTGGACTCATCAGGAGAGCGGCGCCAGCTCTCGACCAGTGGTGTGTTCGTCGTTTGCACGACTATGCATGTACACCTCTTCATTGACACTAACTCCGTCCCCTGATAAATTCCAGGACTAGCCAGTAACCCAAGTGTTCAAGCACAACCCACAGCATTGCGACCTTCAAATATTTGGCCCATGACATAAGGTAACCTTTTCAAGGCCTAATGCAACACTTTCTTAGGGTTACATTAGCTTCATTTTCTTGTAGTGACCTAAAGCCTTTCGACATGTAAAATTGTATTATATAAAAAGTAGAAGATAATTCAAATTTTATTTTTGTTTTTATTTTTCGAATGTGTTTAGAATATCTAAGTTTGCTTGTCATATGCCAGGCTAGTAGATCTCAAACGTCTCAATGAAACCCGCGATTGGTGTTTTGTGAGGTAAATGCACACCTATTATTGTTTCCTAGTTTGATAACTGTATAGTCGTCCTATACAGGGTTGCCTCCTTAATAAAAAAGTAATCCCTATGTTTGGACCCCCAAATTTTTTAGATCCTCATTTTGAAATATCATGTATTTATATAAATATAATAATGGATATTTATATATGCAATTGGTTTAATTTACCTACACATAACAATTGGAGTAAGGTTTTTCTTCTGGATAACAATTGAAGCTTTTAATTCTATTGAATTCAAAATGATTTGGCTTTTTGGTCATATTTAAACACCATATTCTAAAATAAAATTATTGCACTTGAGATGAATACACATAACCCTGATTTCAAATGTTTGAATGTATTGTTATTCGCTTTTATGTATCTTATTGATCCTTGAAGAATATATAGACCTAAAAAAGTAAATATGTGGCATTGCAACAATGTGCTTGACTATAGCCTTTGGAGCTTAAAAAATGAGACCATTGAGTTTGGTATCGGTCTTTAACCAAACAAGTACTTTGTTGAGATGATTAACGTAAGTATTCAGTTTTCATGGGTTATTTTCCAGTCGTATGTTGTTATTGTTATATTAGGTACCATCCAAAAACAATGACAGACCAATACCATACGGGTTTAACAAGCAACCACCTCTAGATATAAGTAGTTGGAACGGGTCCGTGTGAGCTACATCTTGAGTTAACAGGACCTCTACCACCTTGCCTAGTTAATGTTAAGGTGTTATATGATAGTGACGATCTATATATATTATCACCTATAGCCTTTCGACATGTACATTTTGTTTTATATTAGGTGGAGCAACCATCCAAAAACAATATAGACCAATACCATACAGGTTTTAAATGCAACCACATTTAGATATAAGTAGTTGGAATGGCTCTGTGTGAAAGCATATAATCCATGCTTTTTTAAACACAAGGGCGTGACTAAATGAGGTGGCGATACTGTTGGTGCACTTGTGTCTGTACTTTGTCTGTATTCGGTCTCGATGTAAAACGATGTCTATGTTAGTCTTGTAAGTTTGACCAAGTCAACTATCCTCCTAGTTTGACTTGGCCAAACAGTTTGTGCATGAATGTAAAATGTCTGTGCCGAAGGATGTCTCATCGAAGGATAGTTTAGATCCTTCGATGAGCTCGAAAGATGAATCTCGACAGATCATCCTTCGAGAGATACATAGGTCCTTCGACAGGTTTAACTTCGATAGATGATCCTTCGATCATCTATCGGATCCTTCGATCAGCCTTGATGATCCTTCGGACAGACTACCTGTGTTTGGGTATAAATTCCCATGCAGTGTGTTCTTTTCAGTTTCAGACAGAGACAGACACACAGACAGAAAGATAGACTCGAGAGATAGAGAGAGTATTCTGTCAAGAACACACACACACTTAGAGAGAGTTTACAAAACTGATTTGTAAACATTGTGCTTGTAACCGGAACCTTCATTCGTATTAATACAAGTGGTGTTAATCGGTGAATCTTGTGTGTTTTGTGTTTGTGCTTGTTTCATCCAGGTTTGCTCACTAGCTTGGATTCCGCACTTGCTAGTGGGTTAGTATAACAAGGTTAAGGTTGAACCTCATCCTCCGCGAGGGACCTACAAGTGGTATCAGAGCCGTGGCTCTTTACTTTGTTAAAAAATCGGGTTTTGTTCAAGTTTTGGTGTGTTTGGACACTTGGTTTAGCTCCCGTTTTTAGTGATTTTCTTGGTTTTCTTGGCATAAAAACTTGTTCTAAACCAACCGGGAGTGCTTAAAAGCGGGTTGGGTAACTTACAACTTGTTTTTACGAAAATTGGAGATTTCCGGCCAAATTCCGGTGTGTTCCGGTGACTGGACTTTCTGGATAAGGTTTGCCATTTTGGGCATATTCTATTTGAAAATCAAAGTTGGTGAAAAGTTGAGGTCAGAACATCCTTTCTGCCGAAAGTTGGTTCACCAACCAATCACCTTTCTCACCAACCTGCCACCGTTTCATCAGTTGTGTCAGAAGCGATCGAAGGATATCTTTCGATATCGAAGGATCATCTATCGATCAAGGAAGGCTCGATAGATAATCATCTTTCGACCCATCCTTCGAAGTTGGTAACTTATCCTTCGATACAGGGAATCTAGTTGAAAGATACATTTTCGAAAGATAAGGATCTTTCATTGTGAATCTTTCGTGATCAGTGTTCGAAAGATAAGGATCTTTCATTGTGAATCTTTCGTGATCTTTATTCGAAAGATAAGGATCTTTCAAATTGTGAATCTTTCGAAGTCTTTGTTCGAAACTCAACAGTGATCTTTCGAACACTGTTGATCCTTCGAACAAGTCTTGATCTTTCGAACAAGTCAGTATCTTTCAATTCGTGTCTGTTTGAACTTTAACAGTTTGTATTTGTGTAGGTCTTCTATTTGTATTTCATCAAAATGAGTTGTACAAGTCCTTGGGACTGGAGTATTGACTCACAATCTAGTCAAGAGCTAACCTCTACTGCAGCTTGGTCGAAAAGTATGTTTCCACCGCCATCAATCAGTCCAAGTCAATGGGCTTTGGTATCCAATCAAAGTCAAAGCATTCAAAACCTTTTGATTAGTGAAAGCGAAACGGGCAGCAACAATCGTCCACCAAAGTTGAATCATATGAACGACTTTCCATCATGGAAAAACCGCTTTCACACGTATGTTCAAGGGCAAAGCACCGATCTTTGGACGTGTTTCATCAATGCATTCAATGCTAATCTTGAGGTTGCAGCGTCCACTTCAGAAGGTTATGCTAACATGCTCGAAAATGACAAGAAGGCTTATGAATTGGAGAAAAAGGCCTTTGCTACACTTACACAAGCACTCAACAAAGATATCTATCATCAGTTCTCCTACTGCAAGACCACGAAAACATTGTGGGATGCCTTAGTTGCTAGAGGAGAAGGCAATGCAGCTACTCGAAAGTCTCGTCATGATTTGTTGAAGAAAGAGTTTGAATGGTTTCAATTTTTGGAAAACGAAACTCTAAATGATATGACAACACGGTTCTATCATTTGATTAGTGAAATGTGTGCTTATGGGGTTGTATCTACTCAACAAGACATGGTGAATAGGTTTGCTGACGCTTTGCCTCCAAAATGGAGTTCTTTTATTGAGTTGTTGAAGCATACTGGAACTCTAGACACGGTTAACATCTATGAGTTCATCCAGAAACTGGAACATAAAAATGATGAAGAAATCAGGAAAGCAAAGCGAGCTCCCGCTCCTCAAAATACAGAAATGTACCTTCCAGGCTTCGATGTTTTGGCAAGATCTGCTGCAGCTCAGCAACCTAAACTGCAAACTGCATTTGTGTCCAACACAAGTTCTCTTCCGTTTCCTCAATCAACTGCTGCTCCAGCTTTTGATCCGAGGTCTTACATTCCCGTCCCAACACAGCCACAAGTCCAACCACCACAACAACAACAGTAGGCTCATTATACAAACAATCCTCAACCTCAAAATCCTAACACAATCCGAGTCGATAATTCAAACCTTTCACACCTCAGCATTGAAGTGGCTAAGGAGCATATGGAAATTATCAATACAATGGTCAGTGCTTACTGTGGTTTGGTAGCAGGTCAGCTTGGAAACATCAACATGACCAATGAAGACTATCAACAGATCGACAAGGAAGAAATGGAGTTGATGGATATCAAATGGGCTTTTGCTAGTGCAGTGAGAAGGGCAAAAGATTTCATGGCTCGAACTGGAAGAACTTCGTTGGAAGGAAAGAAAGATACGAAGTATGGGTTTGATATCAACGCCGTTACATGCTTCAATTGTGGTAATAAAGGGCACTTCAAACGTGAGTGCACTCGACCAACAAAACAAGGCAATCACAACCCTTTCAGAAACCAGACGAGTACTACAAATGTGAATGCCCAGCAAGAAAACCATGAGAGGAGGATTGTGGCAGTTAATAACAATCAGGCCCAGTCTGGAACTTCAAATCCCAATCGGGCTTTGGCTGTTCAAGCTGATGAGGGATGTGACTGGTCTGTGCAGTTTGGTGAAGGTGATAAAGGAGGTGGAACAGCTTGTTATGCAAAGATCATCAAGCATGTTCATAAAGAAGAGTCCTCTGAAAGTGATGACGATTCTGGTTATTCTGGAAGTTCTGATGAAGAAGGCTCTGTTTCTGGGGATAATCAATCAGAGTCTGATGTGAAGGAGGAAGCAGGTTCTGGGGTTGAGGATTTATTGAATGAAGCTGATGATCTCATATGTCAGAAATCAATTCTGATCAAGAAGGCTGCTACTACATCCAGGGAAATGGAAAAGTTCTTTTCTGAAGATGGATCTTTTTCTTTTCAAACTGCTTTTATGACAAATGTGTCATCCTCTTCGAGTCAGGTAAATTCTGAACCTCCTGCTCCTAGTGTTTGTGAATCATGTGCTGAAATGAAGCTTGAACTAGAAAAGCTTCATAGTCATAATCAAAATTTGGTTATTGAACTTTCCAAATGCAAAGAGGCAAATATGGCTTTAACTCGGAACGAAAAAGATTTTAAATCAGTAATTGAAACATTAAAGAAAAATGTTTCCGAAGTACCACAAGCAAGTAAGTATAAATGAATACATTAACATTGTGGAAGAAACTAAGAAGCAATCAGCCATAGCCCAATGCGAGCATGATGCGATCAAACAAAAATTGGAGAGTTATTCTAACTCCCAATTTGTGCTTGATCACATCATCGATGTTCAACAACCGAAGGGAAATCAGAAAGGCATAGGGTATAAGAAATGTCCGCCCCCTTTGATGAACAATTATACCAAGATGCCTGATGAGGAGGAAATGCCTCGGTATGAACCCAGTGTGCCTCTTGATGTTGAGGAATTTGCTGCTGGCCTAGGGTTCAAACCGGACAATTCTTCAAACACATCCTCTAAGGAACAAGAAACTTCATCATCCATGAAGCAAAGTCCTCCAATTATCGAGGACTATGAGACATCGGATGATGAATCAGAAGTGGATGTAAGTGATCAGAATAAATCACTTAACAAGATGAAAGGAGTAGTTATTCCACGAGAGAATCACATTCTATGTGATCCTGATACTCCTGATGTCTCATCTGTTAAGAAACAAGTGATTGATTCTATCAAAGTTGATAAGACATGTGTGTCTACTGTTAAAAGCAGTAATGTGTTGTATACATTGGTTGGAGATAATAAAATCTACTCAGATCACGTTTTTCCAATTAAAAATGTAAATCAATCTTTGATTGAAAAAGTCTTTGAAGACAACACAAACAAATTTTTGGGAAAAACACTTCCGGGAATTGTTGTAACACAATGTGATCCAATTCCTAAGGCTGAGATTAGAAAACAGTTTGGTAATCAAAAATCTTCAACCACTCAACAACCTAGTGCTTCTAATGGTAAACAGCCAGTCAAACGAGCTCAAAAGCATTATGTCTCTCAGATGAAGTCTGAACAAAAGGAGCTCAATTTCAAAAGAAAGCAAAAGATGTCAAGTTCGTGTCATCCAAGGGTACTGATAAGATTGAAACTTTTGAGAACAAATCTAACACTGATTTTGTGAAATAAGTCACAATCTTAAAACGTAACAGTGATAACAATTACACTCAACATACAAATGGGTGTGATGAAAAGGCTAGTACCTCGGGTTCCACGAGTTCGACATCTTGTGGTCAATCAAGTTCTCCTAAATTTGTTGAAAGGAGAACATGTTTTAAATGTGGAGAAATTGGGCACATCATCAAAAACTGCCCAAATGCTCCAAAGAATAAATTTGTTGAGAAAACTCCACCTGAAACAGTTCATCCTCAACGTCGGTCAGTTTCACCTAAACATGATAAACGAACTGTAAAAGAACAAGAAACTAAACAACGACGTAAGAACATGAAAACTGTTGAAAAAGCTTTAAAATCTGAAGTTAAAACAGTTCAAAGGGAACCAAGTGTGTCACAACCTGTAAAACCAGAATCTTCAAAAACTGGTAGGCAAAAACGAACTTGGTTACCTAAGGCGGGTGACAATTCAGGGGGAGCAGTTGTTCTTGAAAACCATCAAGAGATTGATATCACGTTTCGTGATGCTCAGGGACGACCCAAGACCACTAAGGCTTGGGTCCCCATTCTCAACTGATGTTTTTAAATGACATGTGCAGGATGTTCTAGGAGGAACTATTAACAGTCACTGGATCGTTGATAGTGGAGCATCCAGGCACATGACTGGCGACTTACGGCTCCTATACGACGTGAGAAACATTAGAGGAGGGTATGTTGCTTTTGCGGGAGACAAAGGAGGATTCATCACTGGAGAGGGAAGTATCTCCAATGGTATGGTGTGTTTCGATAAGATCAATTATGTTAAGCAAATTGATCATAATCTTCTCAGTGTGTCACAAATCTGCGATAAAAAATTCTCTGTGCATTTTGATGATGTCGGCTGCTACGTGCTGAAACCTGGATTCAAAATTCCACAAGAATGGATTCTCTTATCGGCTCGGAGAGTTAATGATCTTTATATTCTCGACATGAGCCAAGCGATTACAACATCTGCACAAGTCACTTGCTTTGTCTCGAAAGCCACGGAAAAGGAGTCTATATCTTGGCACAGAAGAATGGGACACATTCACTTGAGAAAGATGAACCATTTGGTGAAAAATAATCTTGTGAATGGTGTGCCTGTGAGAAGTTTTCATTTACAAGATATCTGTGTCTCGTGCCAAAAAGGGAAGCAAACAAAGAAGTCTCACCCTTTGAAGAAAATCAACACTGTCAGCATGCCTCTCGAACGTCTTCATATGGATCTTTTTGGACCTATGAAACACAAGACAACATTCGGAGATGCTTATTGTTTAGTTGTTACTGATGATTTTTCTAGATTTTCTTGGGTATCCTTCATGGCACACAAGAGTCAAACTCCTGGCATCCTCAAAGATCTTCTTACAATGTTGGAGAATCTCTATTCGTTGAAAGTGAAGAGGATCCGAAGCGACAATGGAACCGAATTCAAGAATCAAGTTATGGATGAGTTCTGTACTTCTATAGGCATTCTTCATGAGTACAGTTCTCGTTATACTCCACAACAAAATGGTGTCGCGGAGAGGAAGAATCGAACGATTATAGAAACTGCAAGAACAATGTTAGTAGAGTCGGAACTCCCTATTCAATTCTGGGGGGAGGCTGTATCGGCTGCATGCTACACGTTAAACAGAGTTCTTACAGTAAAGAGACATGGCAAAACTTGCTTCGAACTCCTTCAGAAAAGGAAACCGGATCTTTCTTACCTAGAACCGTTTGGTGCTCCATGTACTATGATTGAGCCGGATGGAAAGTTTGGAGCAAAAGCTATCGAGGGTTTCTTCCTTGGATATGCTACTCCGAATTTTCGTGTTTGGAATCTAGCTACCAAAAAGATTGAGCTATGGAGTGAAGTGAGGGTTCAAAGGTACATGAGTCCCGCTAGGGCTCCGGGTGATCTGTGGATGTTCGATTATGATGGGCTATTTGACTCCTTCAATCTGCCAACCTTTGA
Organism: Helianthus annuus; assembly: GCF_002127325.2. Classification (NCBI taxonomy): domain Eukaryota; kingdom Viridiplantae; phylum Streptophyta; class Magnoliopsida; order Asterales; family Asteraceae; genus Helianthus; species Helianthus annuus. The sequence goes on along the minus strand of NC_035437.2, from coordinate 114,555,595 downwards.
CGAAGAATCAACAGCGGCTAGGATGTTGTTGGAAAGTGACAACGCTGCTGTCTCGCCTTTGGTTAGACCTATTGTTGTTGACCCTCAAGCTTCTTCGTCTGTCAACAATATGGTTCAAAATGAGGTTTATGAAGATGCTGCTGATTATAATGAATCTTCTGAAGATGATGAATATCATGATGCAGCTGAAGGATCTTCGGCTCCAGTTGCTCCTGTTCAAGGTGCCTCTGTTGATACACCTCATATGCAGAATGTAGACACTGCTGAAGGGAATGCATCCACCTCTACACACATTCCTGGTGTGGAGTTGGTTGTTGATCTTAATCTTAACAATTTGGGTATCAATGCACGTGTGCCAGAAAATCCTGAAATGAGGATTCATGATACCCACCCCCAGCAGAATATTATAGGAGATGTCCATCGCGGTGTGCAGACGCGTAATCAGCTGAGAAACAACCGGAATGCTGGTTTGTATTCAGCTATAAGAGAATCTGGTCAACAAAATGACTGGTCCTTCGCGTGTTACGTGTCACAAGAAGAACCAAAATCGTGGAAAGAAGCGTTGAAAGACAGTGCTTGGGTTGAAGCCATGCAGGAAGAATTGCAGCAATTTCAAAAGCTTGGTGTTTGGAAGCTTGTTGAAAGACCTGAGAACTACAAGAAAATTGGCACTCGATGGGTTTTCAAATGCAAGAAAGACGACCGTGGAGTGGTTATTCGGAACAAAGCACGTTTAGTCGTTCAAGGTTTTCGTCAGATAGAAGGGATCGACTACAACGAAGTCTATGCACCTGTTGCACGTCTGGAAGCAATTCGGATCTTTTTGGCGTATGCCTCATTCAAAGGATTCAAGGTTTACCAGATGGACGTCAAAAGTGCATTCTTACATGGTGTGGTTGAAGAAGAGGTATACGTCGAACAGCCTCCAGGTTTTGAAGATCCTATCCATCCCGATCGGGTTTGGTTGCTCAACAAAGCTCTCTATGGTCTTCATCAAGCACCACGAGCTTGGTATGCAACCTTATCCACCTATCTGCTGGAGAACGGTTTTCGAAGAGGTCTTATCGACTGTACTCTTTTCATCAAAGAACAAGATGGAGATCTTCTTCTGGTACAGGTATATGTTGATGATATTATCTTTGGTTCTACTAATGATGTTTTGTGTAGGAATTTCGAGCGAGTTATGCAGGATAAATTCGAGATGAGTGCTATGGGGGAAATGACCTTCTTCTTGGGCCTACAAGTGCAACAAACTGAGTTTGTGATATTCATCCATCAGACTAAATATGTTGGTGACATCTTGAGCCGGTTCCAGATGTCTGATGCAACGCCCATTGGTGCCCCACTGCCACAAAATCACGGAATTACTCCAGACTTGAAGGGTGAAGCTGTTAGCCCCTCATACTATCGCGCAATGATCGGATCTCTTATGTACCTCACAGCATCAAGGCCAGACATAATGTACCCAACGTGCCTGCTTGCCAGATATCAAGTCAACCCGGAGGCCTCACATCTTGCAGCTGTAAAAAGGATTTTTCGTTATTTGAAGGGTTACCCTGACACCGGTCTATGGTACCCTAGGGATAATAACTTTGACCTGATCGCATTCAGTGATTCTGATCATGGCGGATGCAAAATCGACGGCAAATCCACAACGGCTGGATGTCAGTTTTTAGGAAATCGCCTAGTCACATGGCAGTGCAAGAAGCAGACGTGCGTCGCTACATCTACATGCGAAGCTGAATACATTGCTGCCTCAAGTTGTTGCTCTCAAGTTCTTTGGACCCAACAACAATTGCGGGACTACGGTTTTGAATTCCTAACTACTCCTATTTACGTTGATAATTCCGCTGCTTTACAGATCACTAGAAATCCTGTGCAGCACTCAAAGACCAAACACATCGAAATCAAATATCACTTCATACGTGATTGCTTTGAGAAAAGGCTAATCGATGTTGTTAAGGTCCACACCGATGACCAACGTGCCGACCTTTTTACCAAAGCATTTGACAAATCAAGATTTGACTTTTTATTATTGGTAAACGGCATTAAGGTCAAGCAAGGGTAAAACCAACATCGGAAAATCATTTTTGTAAATACCTTTGTGTTTTAAATTTGTCTTAGTTTATTGATTTTAGGGGGAGTAAATCCAAAATCTGAAAATCCAAAAACATCGAAAAATTTCAAAAACACAAAAACAATAGAAAAACAAAAATGAGTTTCCTGGCGAGCAAAAGAGAAAATGATAGTACATCAGTGGTCTATCCAAACCTTTTTAAACCTTAAATGAAAAACGATAAGCAGCTCTATATAAGATGTATCGGTAGGCTCACAATCATTTTAAAGTATGCAGGGTGATATAAACTTAAATCGACTCAAGACCAGGTGGGAACCATTCATTGGCATATGGTCTTAGTACCGAAATTTCGTTTGATAGATTGCCGAGGTTCTGAGATATTCGGTCTTTATGCTGCTTATCATCTGGGTATCATGGTTGTATCTTTTACCGAAAAATAACAGGGACGCAAGTCTAGATCTTCCATGATACTATACATACGTGTACATATCTCATACTGCATTCGACCTCAATAAGTGATAAACAATCACATGTCCATACAAAATAAGTGATAAATCATCACATTTATCCGGGAGTCAAGTTCGTCTCTCTGCTGTACCAAAGTACTGACCTGTTCACGGACTTGCTCCTGTGCCCTCATGCATATGAAAATAAAGTTCCTCATCAATAAGTGATTATATCACATAGGGCTTGTTTTCAAATCAAAATAAGTGAGTATCTCACATCTGATACGGTCAAACAGATGATAATCAGTATACTCACCGGTAAGATGAATTCTCGTGCATACCTTGATACGGGAATGTGTCGTATGTGAATGAACACAGGTCGGTAAGTATAAATCATACCTTAACGTATCCCCTCGCCATGATTACATCTGATAAGTTGAGCTTAAGCGGACAACATACCGATAATTGTTATAGGATGCTTATTTTAATGTTAACTAACTGAACAACAAGAGTGTTTTGACATGACCGTACACTGATATGATTCTCTTACCCTCGAAACTCGCAAAAAGAATGTCTGTATATATTTATTTACTGCTTATCTTTTATTGTTTTATTTTTAAACAGTTTCGTCGTTTGGTGCATATCAGCACGACATTAGCGGTGATGTCGTTTGATAACACTCAAAGGATATTAAAATTGTTGTCTTTTAATTTATTCAAAAATACCAAAAAGATTTTAGGTGTGTTTTAATATAAACTTTGTAAAAGCCAAAAAGATTTTATTTCTACTTTATTTTGGATCGTACGATGTTGGAGCTCGAGTCTTCGTTACCTGAAACCTGAACGAAAACCGAATTGACTAAATCTTCATAAACGGTCGAAATTTGCAAGCTTTGAAAGTTAAATTTAAAATTGAGAAATTTATTAATCTTTCAAACTGTCGGACGGTGTTTGATTGTGACATGGTCATTCGTGTGTCATTTGTTTACACTAACTATTCCAAGCAGTTGTTCTCATTACGCGTTTAGATTTCTTGCATGTGCAGATTCTAAAGGCTAGGAGAACATGGTCGATGACAAGCTTTGGAATGAAGACACGACGTGAAGGCACTCAAAAGATGAAGATGATCGAGCTGCCGCTGACCATCTTCAACATCACACGGATCTTAAGCTTTGAAGATCAAGTCATTCACGAGCATAACTCAAAGGGGAGCTTATGTTAAGGGGGAGTTTGTCAACACACTTCCTACATGATACGGGTAGTTTGTTGATACACTTTCTGCTTTCAAGACGTGAAGACTTTGAAGATCCTCCGACTTTGATGACTCGAAAGGACATCCGAGACTTGAAGACACGAAGATCAAAGATGATCAAGATCGAGACAAAGCTACAGCCAAGGGGGAGTTTGTTGGTGCACTTGTGTCTGTACTTTGTCTGTATTCGGTCTCGATGTAAAACGATGTCTATGTTAGTCTTGTAAGTTTGACCAAGTCAACTATCCTCCTAGTTTGACTTGGCCAAACAGTTTGTGCATGAATGTAAAATGTCTGTGCCGAAGGATGTCTCATCGAAGGATAGTTTAGATCCTTCGATGAGCTCGAAAGATGAATCTAGACAGATCATCCTTCGAGAGATACATAGGTCCTTCGACAGGTTTAACTTCGATAGATGATCCTTCGATCATCTATCGGATCCTTCGATCAGCCTTGATGATCCTTCGGACAGACTACCTGTGTTTGGGTATAAATTCCCATGCAGTGTGTTCTTTTCAATTTCAGACAGAGACAGACACACAGACAGAAAGATAGACTCGAGAGATAGAGAGAGTATTCTGTCAAGAACACACACACTTAGAGAGAGTTTACAAAACTGATTTGTAAACATTGTGCTTGTAACCGGAACCTTCATTCGTATTAATACAAGTGGTGTTAATCGGTGAATCTTGTGTGTTTTGTGTTTGTGCTTGTTTCATCCAGGTTTGCTCACTAGCTTGGATTCCACACTTGCTAGTGGGTTAGTATAACAAGGTTAAGGTTGAACCTCATCCTCCGCGAGGGACCTACAGATACCAACTTCCCATAGTAATGAAAAAATGCTAGTCCACGAAAGAAAGTGTGAGGCGATACCACATCCCATACTCAGGAGGAGAGGTCAACCGTGGATCACAATATGCTTGCTTGACTGAATTCAATAACCAAAACACAATAACCGAATGAACACAAAACCAAATAATACATGAACTACACACTGATATTGCTTGCTTGATAATGGTTAAAAATAAATAAGAAAATTTGTTATAGAATGATACACCCCAAAATGTTAATGTAAAAGGGGGATTATAATTTACTCATTGTTTGCGATGATTCAATCCACTAAACATACAATCACACAATTTTTGAAATTCGACAAGATCTTTATCGTAAAAGTTAATATAACAAACCCTAAATACTTATAAAATAAATAACAACCAACAACTCTACAAATTGGGTTCTCCTATTTGGGGACTTAAAATACCCAATTAAATATTTAGAAAAATACCCAACACCAATATTTTTATTTTCTAAATCAATTAAATTGAAAATAACTATAAAAAATAATAATTATCAGGCTAATCTTTCGATAAATATCAAAATTATTCCAAATTATTATAAACTCATTTAGTGGAATAACAAATCTGATTTTAGGTTTAATATGTATTTATCATTAGAAAAATAAAATAAAATTTATAAAAGAATATATTTATTACGTAATTTTATAAGATCAATTAATTGCAAATAATTACCAACAATTACAGCCAGTTTCCAGACATATTTCCTTTGAGCAATTCTCTCGACGAAAAAGGAAAACAATTGAATTTCTTTAAAAGAAATAGAATATTTATTTATTAATTATGTAAAGAATAAATTAGTAACAATGTTCAAAATATTTATATTGATTTATTTTTTATTTTTAATTAATTTTTCACATGATAAAATTCATGAATTATGAATGTATTAGATGATTGAGGATCCTGTGAAAAGGGGCTTGAGTGTGAGATGTGTGAGAAGTATTGTGGTGCTGACATGTGTCCTTAAGTTATATTAATTCAAAAGGTATAAAAATAATTTACTCAATAATTAAATTAAATGATAAATATTCCCATAACCGCCTGGGAGTTATTTAGGATTCCGATTTTTTAAGATCCTTTAAGAATCTGTGATTTATTTGTCATCTCGTATAAATCTTCAAGATCGCAAGAAGTTATCATCATCATTGTAATACGGTTTTTTTTTTGTGTTCTGTGCGAAAATCTATTGTGTGGTGTTTTAGACCTGTAGTCTAGTATGTGTTCTTTTTATGTTCGTTTTATGGTGTTTTAAGCATGCATTCATGGTGTTTTAAACCTGCAGTCCAGTATATGTTCTTCTTGGTGTTTTAAACATGCATTCATGGTGTTTTAAACCTACAGTCTAGTATGTGTTCTTCGTATGGTGTTTAAACCTGCAGTCAAGTATGTGTTCTTCGTATGTTCTTCTTATGGTGTTTTAAACCTGCATTTCACCTACATTCATGGTGTTTTACACCTGCATTCATGGTGTTTTACACCTGTATTCCAGTATATATTCTTCGTATGGTATTTTAAACCAACATTCAAGCATGCTTCATATTATTCTATACGTATTTTTTATCTATATAAATATAACAATATGGTACTCATATTAAAGATAAAAAAGCTCGTTATTATGGTGTAATTTATTTAAAAAAAAAACGTTACGTATAAAAAGTTATTGACGTTCAAAAAAGATGGGTGGAACTTGCATGTGCATTAAAGTTGATGGCAGTTTCTTTATTTAAAAATACAATATAAAAACACATAATTACTCCTAATCTATAAAAATTAGTCAAAAAATAAAACATAATTTACATTTTAAGCCCTTCTTGATCTCAACCATTGACTACAAGATCTAAGTGCTTAAAACACTTCTTATATTTATCAAAAAACCACCACTTTTACACTAACCCCACCCTGTATAAGATTATAATATTATTACATTCTTTAATCATATGATAAGGATTATATAGAAATTTATCATTTACTTTTTTATATATTCAACACTTGTAATACACAGGTTTATAACACTTACAAGTTAAGATGATAGTTAATCAAGATTTTTTTAATCCTTTGTAATACACGGGTTTATAAGCCTGTGTCCTTTATATTTTAATTTACCTCTAGTATTAAACAAGATTTGACTAAAGTGCCCCTCATGTAAGGGTCAGACAGGTACCTGGATTTTAAGGAATAAGATGGATGGAGTTAATTTTAGGGGCTAAAAGGGTTAGCAAAATGACATTGGTGGTTGAAGTGTCATAAAATTCCTTTATGAGTTGGTAGAGTTAAAGTAACTTAACCACATGTTCCAAAAACGTAATTTACGTTTTTCATTAAAAGGATAAAAATAATTCCAATTTGCCCTATTAATGTGCAAGACACGTGACCGAACTTTACTTGCAAATTAACGATTGTTAAATAACAAGACATAAACTATCACAAATATGAACATAAAGGATCAATTTATTGGTTCGTTATATTTAGGATTAAAAGTGAAATTAACAATATACCTAAAGGTCGAAAACTCTAATTTACTAGTAAAAGAATAACTTTATTTGCATTATGATAGATCAAAATGATATTTTCTATAATACTTGGGTTCCATTTTGAAAGCTATTGAAATTCTTAGGGTGATTATAGTAAAATTGGCATTAGGGTAACCCCACACTTCCTATTTAAACGAACACAATACCATTTTCATTATAATCACTTAATCACCGCCGCACCCTTTCTTCTCTCATTCATCCACATCCCGGCGCCAAAGATGGCATCCCTTTTTCGGTGAAAATGTAAGAGCTTTTATTTATTTTACTTTTTTCTAATTTGATTTGCCTCCTCTTTCTTTACATTTTTAAAAATCATTGCTTGTTTTCAAAAGTACTAATTTGAGAATTTTGCTTTAATTAATTGTATAGACATGTATGCTTTGATTTTTTTGGGGTTTATGTAGCATATACGCATACTAACTCTGGTTATTTTGAAAATTTAAGAAATTCATTACCAAATTCATTTTTAGAATTTTATTTTTGTAGAAGCATGTTCTAGAAATTTTTTTATCATCAAACCACATATGAGCGATCTTAGTAGCAGATCTTGAAGGAAAAAATATCGATTGATAATTTTGTTTCCTTTTGGAAGGTTATTTGGGTGGGTGAGGTACCTTTCAGATCTTGGTTCCCAAGACTGTATTGTTGGAGATGGATAAATATGCTAAATTTTTTGGTCGGTTGGTTTTAAGCTCCTTCTCTTAGAATTAGCGTCACATTTTAAGGGGGTTCTCAGATTCTAAGTTTAATGTTCTTGTTAATGAGTTATCTATAATACCCTGTGTCCACGTGACTAGAAACTATCCATATAATTCAGTTATATGTTGAAGAAGAGGGGTTATAATGATAAATAAGAGAAAAGATATAAAGTTGAGGGGCTAAATCTACCAAAAACCAAAATTCTGGTTTTCTGGAGGTCCTTGCGGATCGTAACCATAACTCCTTGCGGTTCACAATGGGGTATTCAAAATTCTTCACGTGAGACGGTCCTTGCAGATTGCAAGAGGTACACCCTTGCAGTCCGCAAGTGGTCCCTGGTAGCTAGCTGATAAATCGTTGGTAGTAGCATTTTGCTACATTTTTTGACACATAACACAATCCTTGCCACTCTTAATCTAGTGATGACACCTCATGTGCCACTAATCCCTGCTTAAGAGCTCTAGGGACACTTGGCACACTCTCATAACTTCTTGATTAGTATAAAAAGTTTCATAGTTCACTTTATTCATCACACCACATTCCATCTCTCACACTAAAACATATTTAGAGCTTGCTTCTTGAGTTTCATTCACACCATTCTTTTCTTTTTCACTTACACACTCTTGGAGCTTGCTTCTACACTTGAGGCCTCCATTCCCTAGTTCTAATTCCTCATCCAAACACAAGTAAATGTTTCTCGTAGTCTATTTCGTTTATTTGGCTAGTTAAGTTTTTCTTTGACTTTCAGTTCTGACCGTTTCGGTCAAGTCAAAGTTCAGAATGAACTTGCTACGTGATAATAATAATAAAGGTGTTAATTCCTTACAATTACACTCACTGATCATTGTGTTTAATAGGCGAAATGACGAGTCAAACTTTTACGAAATAAAAGTAAAAAACGCATAAAATTGCATTTTACGACGAATGAGTTTATACAACTTTATTAGACATGTCTTAGCATGTCTAACACGTCATTTCTAGTTTAGTGTTCATTTCTTAGTCAAAAGTCAAGCAGTTTGACTTCTACTTTAGGGAATAACTCTCTGAGGTTATACCTTATGGTCATGTCATTTGGTGAGTAAAATGACAAGTCAGTTATGATACTTTAAAAAGGTCAAAAATGCCCTTTTGCAATAAAATGCCTTTTTAAACCATATAATCCATGTTTTAACTATAAGAACTAATCATATAACATAAATAAACTTGTTTTGACATAACAGCCTTGTCATAGGACTCATTCGACCATCCGAACCTGTATTTACGCATAAACCCGTTAAAATGGCATAAACCATTCTCATAAGTCGTAAAGGGTCAAAACACCTTTAGACACTTTTCAATCAGAATGTAATGTTTAATAAACCATATTATATGAGATCCCTCACTTGTTTGGTTATAAACCGCATTCTATCCGATCTTTGGCTTAAGCCATGATATACTAACAACATGATCATCCGATATATTTGGAAGCACTTGAGTTTTGCTAGTACAGTTAAACAAGACAGCATCAATCAAGTGAGTTCATAGTCCCCACTTTTGAGTTTTCAAATTGTTTTAGGGTGACTCATATGTCCCTATTATTTTTTCAAGTTTACAAAACTTATTACATTTGGTTTACATATACATAGTACATTGTCCATTGTATTAAACATGATGGGAGTTGAACATGACAATGATACATTCATTAACTTTGGCCAAACTCATCGATAGTATGTTATAGCGCTATAGGATTAACAATCTCATTCCCGCTTCCTAGGTTTGTTTGGAAGTTATCTCTGGGAATGACAGAAACTGTGAAACACAATTGATAAACTCTTTTTATGGATTATCCAACAGTCAACAAAGGTTTAAATGTATTCGCCAACAACCATACCCGTTTATACAAAATGACATGGTTTTGCAAAATAAACCATTTGGTTTATACAAAACAAGATGTTTGGTTTATACAAGACAAGACATTTGGTTTATACAAGACAATTCAAAATATTTATATTGATTTATTTTGTATTTTTAATTTATTTTCTACATGATCTAATCTTGTATAATTCATAATGAATCCAAATAATGTCCGAAAATTCCCAAAAATTACCCAAAGTACTCTGACATGATCTACAACAATTCTATAAAATCAATTTCATTAATACACCAGACACCCCAAATTAAGAATCTAAGAACCCTAGTTTCAAAATTTTCTAAATTCGGATTCATTTGCCCTTGAACACTAATTTTCTAGAGGGCTTTCTTAGAGAATTAAAGCTAATCACAATGGGCTTTGGAATTACCTGAAAAGCTATTGAATTGAGGGAGAAATCGCAGACTGAACGAACCCTAGTTTGTTCCTCCGATCAATACGCGATGTGTGGTTGATGAAACTTGGATTTTCCATTGGGGTTTTCTTGGGTTGATCCGGGCTTTCGAATGGTAATGGGATTGTGATCAAATCTTATGAAAATGATAACACCCAATTATCGTTAACATGAGCTTTAATTGTTGTTAGGATCTGAGTTTGTTTTGATTATGTTTGTTTAACAAGTGATTAATGAAAGAAGATAATTCAGAGATGAATTGCAGCGTAAATGAAACTAAACTTTATAACACAATCAAAGAGAGATAGTTTTCATCATACACGATTTCATTAGTTAAAAGATTGTATGAATTACAAAGATTCAACTATGCATGCATGTACACTAAACTCCCCCTCAGCCCGAGCTCACTAGTTTGTTCGTACAAGATGATGATAGGTGCAAAAGAGCTAATAGAACAGTACATGTACTGTTCTATTTATAGTACAAATCTAACCACTGAGCATCTAATGCTGACGTCACCTAGACAGTGACATCTAACAGACTAACAACTTCTAAACACTGATGCTAAACAAGTACTGTTACATTGAATACACTGATACTCCTATCCGCTGTTGAGCCTAAGCACTGATGTAGCAGATTAGTGATTTCTTCATAGGTTGATGAATCAGCAGTGCTTTAGTCTTCATCAGGGCTTTGACAATCAGCAGTTGTTAGGTCTTCACAGTCTTTATAACCAACAGTCTTTAAAGGAACAGTAGTTGAGTAGATCAGTCTTTAGGATGATTAGCTAATTGAAGCACTGCCATTGGAGGGAACTTAGAACATGCACTGCTTATTGTGGATCAACTGTTTGAGAACCAGTTTTGGCTTTGAGTATCATTTGTTCTTCAGGTTTGATCACATGGGCCAACAATCTCCACCTAGAACAGATGATGCGAAAACACTTCTTTATTCTTGATCTTTATTCTCTCATCAGCCTTTCCCTGATTTGCCCTTTAAATTGCAGTTCAAAGTTCAGGGAATCTTCATCATCTTCATCCCTATGAAGTTGAAGTTCCAAAACATCTTGGAGGTCAGCTGCACCCAGACCTAGTGCATCCTCCCTTGTTATGTGTTCAACTCTACCATTAGACTTGAGCAGAGTCAATACGTGGGTCTTTTTATTAGACTTTCACTTTAGTATTTTGAGTCCAATGGGTTTCTCGGGAGAAGTTTTATTTGTGATGAGTTTGGAGGTGGAGGTCTGCTTGTCAGCTTTTTCATAGTTTCAGCAAGTTGAGCTTGAAGCTTTAATGAAGCATCATCCAAACCATACAAGATTTGATTCTTAATAGCTCGTTTCATAATGTCAGCTTCTCTCTTTTCATCTTCCTCATCCATCTGCTGCTGTCTTTTTCTTTGACTCAAGACTTGGATGGATGCATATGTGAACAGCTTTGTAAGAGAGAGGGTCTGCTGCTGAGACTGATCAGTGGTTTGGTCTTTGTAAATTCGCTTCTTAGGAGCTGTAGGATCAGTTTCTCTTAGTTTTTCCAACTTATCATATATCTGATCAGCATACAGCATACTGCCTGGACCATCTTGAAATGGTCCTAACATTCCTATACTTGGTTGCAACTAGCTCAGCTCTCTTCCTCTTGTATTCTATGGCAAGATCTGCACTAGATTTCTTGAACTTGTTCCAGTTTGGTGCAGTCTTCTTCATCTGAGGATCATTCTTCATCCTTTCACATCTGTTTGCTTCTTCTTTGAGAGCTGTGAGAGGCCAGTCTTTGAATTGATGTTCTTTGGCTGGGTATGGTTTGTCTCTCATGATAAGTTCTATGAGATCTTTCCTTAGCTTTCTTTGTAGATCAGCATTGGGTGGCAGATTTGACATCTCCTTGCTCAAGTCTCTTGCAAAGTCTTCCAGCTTCCTGACTTTACTTAACCTATGCTGCATTCGATTTGACAAGTTGGTGTCACCTTTCCCTTTACTCTCTTGCTTAGCAATGTATTCAGCTTGCTTGGCTTTTAGTTTTAGATACTCATCCATGTTTCTTGGATTTCTAAAGCCATGAAGAGATGGGAAGGTTCTCTTGGATGGATCATCCTCTGTATAGAATTTTTGAATTTCATCTTTAACTGCATGAAATTCCAGAGGATAGGTTACTGCCAATGGTATGTCTCGTGTAGGGTTGTGATCAGTGAGTGGTTAAATAAGTGGATTTGATGTTGGTGATGGAGGAGGGATGAATGGTTCAGGGTTTATTTGGATAAATGGTGAAGATAAAATAGGAGTAGGTGCAGGTATATCATCATCATTCACTGTGAACTTTCTTTTTCTTGTATAGACTGATTTTGGTGAAGGAGTTTTTGTAGGAGTTTGGGTTATAGGAGTGACAATTAACTGTGATGGGAATTGAAATGTTGTTGAAGTGGTGGATTGACTAACAGCAGGTGAAACAACTGGTGTCTCAAACACTGTTATCTTAACATCTATTGAACTTTTTGTAGTGTAAACATCTATTGCAGTTGAAGATGGTAATGGTGAAGATGGTTTACTTTTCTGCGTTTTGGTAGGAGTTTTTTGTGGTGAGGGTGTTGGTTTAGGTGTAGCAGTGGATGGCCTTTTAGTACTAGCATTGGTTTTGGGACCAGCAGTGGTTGGCTTTTCAGGTGTTTGTGGTTGTGGTTTAGAAAATATGGCAAGTGGTGGTTTGTTGTGTTTGAATGATTTTTTTCTGTTTGAAGTGCCAAGATCTTTTTCTTGATTTCCCAATCTTTCAACTCCTTTTGTTCCTTTTTCTAAATCCTCTCCTTTGTTTCATTCTGATTCTGTGTGCTCTTTTTGTTTGCAATTTCTTCATCTGCTAGAATATTAAGGGTTTCATCAATTCCCTTTTCCTTTTCTTTAACAGATGTTTCAGCAGAAGTTGCAGAAGACTTCTTTGCAGGCTCTAGCTTTTGTCTTGGTGTTGCCTTACCAAAAATTTTCATGTTGTGTTTCTCCCCCTTTTTGGCATCATCATCTTCTTTTTCAAAGACAAGTGCAGGGATAGTGCCAGTCAATTTTCCTAGGGCTTCTTTGATGCCCCTGATATCAGCCTGAGTATCTTTATTTCTTGCCTCAACCATAACTCTTACAAATTCCATTTCTGTTTTATGTTGAGCAGCAAGCAATTCCCTTTGAGCAGAGAGAATAGGTTGGACAACATTCCAAAGCTCTTCAGAGTAATGTTGAGGTGTTGGCTGATTTTTGGAAGCTTCTACCAAAAACTTGAGTGAGTCATTCATGGTAGCAACAGTGTTTTCAATGGTTGAAAGCCTCTCCTTCAAATCTTTATATTTTAAGCCATCACCCAACTTAATAGGATCATCTGATTTCCCACCAGTGGTGGTTGTATCAGCTGTTGAAAAATGATGAGTCTCCAAAGTTTCATCAACGGATGCCCCTTTTGCTCGGTACTAGGGACTTCCCTCTGCAGTGGTTACCTTAGACATCTCACCAGTGGTTAGCTTGAATACACCCGTGGATACCTTGGTAGCATCAGCAGTGGTTGCCTTCAAGGGAGTCTTATTAATGAAACTACTGCCCAGATGTGGATCAGTGGATCCAACATCTATAGTAGCCGCTCCACTTGAACTACCAACAAGAATTTCATGAAATTCATGTGGGGTAACCTCCTCAGTTGTTTGAGGGTTAACCAATTGAATTGGTTCAGACACAGCCAATGTAGAAGTTTTGCTATCATTAATGTGTTGGTGAGAGGGGCTACTTTGTGTCTGAATTTCAATGGCATCAAACAAAGGTATAATGGACGGTGGAATTTGAGATGTGGAGAGTGGTGTTGAAAGAGAATTTGCCCAAGGAGAAGGGCTATTAAGCATACTCTCAATTGAGGATAATACTTCATATTGAGGTGTCCCTGTGCTTACAACGTGTTCCTTTTGTGAGGAATCATGAGGAGTTGAGGTTTTGGGTGGAGATCTTTCCAACTGCTGTGAGGAAGGAGCAAAGTGGTTTCAAGTGAGTTTTGTGTTGTCACTGGGTTAACTTCTGGGATCTCATCTTCTAGAAGGCCCTTTTTAGTGGGTTTGGTGGGCTTGGTGGATTTCTTTTTGGTCTTTTTGGTGGTTTTTGGTGGGGGTTGCACAATAGTGGTTATGCTGCTGTAGTCACCAAGAGCAGTGGGCTCAGCAGCAGAAGAATTTTTGAATTTGATACGACAGTGAAAACTCTGTTTAGGGTTTTTATCAAGGGTTTATTCAAGGGAAAAAGTGAATGCTGACATGGCAGCGGTTTCAAAGATCGGACGGTTAACATCTGCCCACGTGGCAACCTCTGATGGACAAAGTGGAAGATAGTTGTTTGGAAACCACTGATGGACAATATCAGTGGTTGAGAACAGAGAATGATCAGAACAGTGGATGATTTTAACTATCAGTGGATAGACGTCAGTGGTTGAAACACTGATGTTTGGTCCATAGTGGTCAACAAGGAATATGAGGAAATAGAGGTTGTCTTTCAGCAGTGGGTGAATTTTCAACAATCAGAGGTTTGAAACAAATAGTGGATATAGACAGACTTTTAAGGATTTATGAAAAATTTCATTTTAACTATTTTTAAGGATGGATTTTTGATTTTCTGAAAACATTTTAATGCTTTTTATTCATGTAAAAACACGATTTTGCTTGTTAGTCCATGTTAAGCATGCCAATTCTAGAGATCAAGCTTTCAAAGGTGGATGTGTCTAATGCTTTTGTTAGCACATCTGCTAGCTGATCCTTAGTTGGAACATGATACAAAGAAATCAAACCTTTTTCATAGCAATCCCTCACAAAGTGATGTCTGATGTCAATGTGCTTGGTGGTTGAATGAGATACTGGATTTTTGATGATATTTTCAGCTGCTTGACTATCCAACATAAGAGGTGTCTTTAAAGTAGTTATACCAAAATCCAGCAGTTGATTTTGAAACCTCAATAGTTGGGCTGTACAGCTTGAAGCAACAATGTATTCTGCTTCAGTGGATGTGGAAACAACTGCTTGCTTTTTGCTTTGCCAAGACACTAAGCAATTACCTAGGAATTGACACCCTCCTGATGTAGACTTCCTGGTTGTGTTGCATCCAGCAAAATCACTGTCTGAGAAATCTGAAAGCTTAACATTCCCATTAGTAGGGTACCAGATACCAAGTGTGGGAACACCCCTTATGTATCTGAATATCCTTTTCACAGTAATGAGGTTAGACTTCCTAGGTGCTGATTGGGATCTAGCACAAACATAAGTTGCAAACATGATGTCTGGCCTAGATGCAGTTAGGTACAATAAAGACCCAATCATGCTTCTATATAATGTTTGATCAACCAAATCATCTTTCTCATCAGACATGACAAGCTATGTGGTTGCCATAGGTGTACTACATGGTTTACAATCATTCATCTCAAATTTGTTTAAAACATCTTTTACATATTTGCTTTGATTAATGGAAGTGCCATTTTGCAATTGCTTAACTTGGAGACCAAGAAGGATTGTAGTTCACCCATTGCACTCATTTCAAACTCTGCTGTCATGAGTTGTCTAAACTCTTCACACATTGCATTGCATTTCATATGCTTCCAAATATGATGTTATCCACAAAAATTTGGACAATCATCAAATCTTTTCCTCTCCATTTTAAAAACAAGGTTTTATCAGTTTTACCTCTTGTGAAACCAATAGAGATGAGAAAAGTCGAAAGAGTTTCATACCAGGCTCTAGGTGCTTGTTTCGGGCCATACAAAGCTTTGTTTAGCTTGTAGACATGATCTGGATGAAATGGATCCTCAAAACCAGGAGGTTGACAAACATATACCTCTTCTTGAATCTTACTATAGAGGAATGCATATTTGATATCCATTTGATACACCTTGATATTATGGTTGAAAGGAAAGGCTAAGAACAATATGATAGCTTCAAGTCTTGCTACAGGGGCAAAAGTTTCATCATAGTCAATGCCCTCTTCCTGTCTAAAGCCGTGAACCACAAGCCTGGCTTTGTTCTTGACAATAATGCCCATTTCATCTATTTGTTTTTGAAGACCCACTTTGTGCCAATAGGACTAACTTCCTTTGGCAGTGGTACAAGTTCCCATACTTGTTGTCTCTTGAACTGTTGGAGCTCTTCTTGCATAGCTTCTACCCAACTGTTGTATTTCAGTGCCTCTTGGTACTTGACTGGTTGATGGAGAGATAGAAAGCCAGCAAAAAGACAAATGTTTTAGGATTGACTTCTTGTGAGAACCCCTTCATTTATGTTGCCAATCACATGATCTGGTGGATGAGATTTAAGGAAGATCAGATCTCCCTTGTATGGAACAATGGCATTTAAAGGTGAAGGCTGCAGATGTGAATCATCTAAGCTAACATCTATTGATAACTTTGATGATCCAACATCGGTGTGAAATGGAGGTGGAGGAATAGGAGGAATAGGTGTGGTACAAAGTTGATTTTTATCCATTGTTGATGGATTTTTATCAACAGTGGTAGGGGATGATAAGGTGGCAGTGTTTGGGCTACTTTGGTCAACAACTGTTGATGTAGCAGTAGATGAGCTTTAACAGCTGTTTTGAACATCTGTTGCTCTGGTGGTAGATGTGATTTTGTATTGTGGGATCACAACATCATATCCATAATCTTGTGGAGGAGGTTGTTGAGTACCTACAGGGTTAGTCTTGACAGACACATCTTCAAATGTAAATTTATTAAGATCAAATAATTCAGCAGGGTTTGCAAGTTTTTTTCAGTGAAGAAAGTTCATTGAACTTTACATTTAAAGTCTCTTCCACACACCTGGTCCTTGTGTTAAACACTTTATAGGCCTTGGCAGTAGTTGAGTATCCCAAATGTTAACCACAATCTACTTTGGCTGCAAATTTTGAAATTGAATCTTTTAAATATAAAATTAAGCATGGGCAGCCAAAGAATTTAAAATATGGCCAGAATTTGAATGTCTTTTAGGTGTAGCAGTTCACGAGGTGAACTTTTATCCCCACATTGTGTTTTTATTAGACAGCGAGGTTTTGTAGATGTTTATGTTTTATATATGTAACATTGTACTAAACTATAGCATTGTGTTTTTGTATAAACATTTTGTTTTTTGTATAAACATTGTGTTTTTCATTTGTATTTTTTACAACATACAATGTCGTCGACTTTCTGTTTTTTTATGTATATTTCCCTCCACTATAATTTTAATTAGGATATATATTTCCCTCCATTATAATTTCAACCCCCGAGTTTGCTAAGAATAATTGTCATTTCTTGCGAATACTAGGTGACCAGAAAATATTTGCTCTTAACAAATCATCGTGTGCGATTCGTTATGTTGATGTTGAATCTCCTAGATGTGTTTTAGGCACTAATCTTCACAATCCCTTTGACGCTCATCCATGTAATGTGATATTTCTAGCAAGTTTGGATGGGATGGTATGTGCTTGCCTATGTAATACTGGTGCCTGACCAGTGGTAGTAGTATCTGTTTGCCATCTAGAGTATTGTTGGTGTTGCTGGTTTTGGTTTGTTTTTTAACAAACAGTTTTTTAAAAGACAACTGCTGATGTTTTCAATAAAACTAATCATCAGTCTTTTATAGTGTTTATGATGGGTCCTATGGTAAATGAAGAGGTTAATCGTAATTATGATAACCTGTTTTTTTTAAGGTTTATATTTTGTCCTTTGGGTTTCTTGATATTTAATTTTATTGGCTTTGCAATGAAAACTTATTCTTGAAAGGTTTTGAGCCCATTGTTTTTAAATATAAATATACATGTTTATATTAAATGTACACGTTTTTCACTATATAATATCATTGCCAATTCACCTGTTTTCATCATGTTTTACTACCAAGATACCATTCTTTCACATCAGTTGAGTAATATATAACATAAAATGGCGCCATACACTTCTGCAGAGTCTGATGATTTAAAGCAGCGCTTTATCAAGCAAGTTGAGGAACAAGCATATGAGGATAGGGCTACTCTTCAAGAGCTGAAGAGGTGTTTTGACGTACTGCACCTTGGTCTGTTCACGGGAGACCAGGTTTCTAGAAACCTGATGGCGATGCCTTCGACTTCCATTCGTGACCTTTGTGTTGTAAGTAATATAGAGTTTGGTGATAGAGACGTGGAGTTCATGGCGATGCTCAAGGATATATATCGAGAGGTTCAGCACTCAATGGAGTTGAAGCTAAAATTTCTTAATTCTTGCTGTTAGATTTTTAAATTTCTGATTGTTATTGTTAGATTTGAAAGTTTCTTAGTTATGTAGTTGTTGCTCTTTTAATGTCATAAATTTTAATCGTAATAATCTTTCTTGTCGCATTTTACTTTTACTTATTGTAGCAAGCATAAGTATTATTATATAGTATAGATATAGAATCTGATGATGCAGATCGATATTGATGTTGATGTTAAATGTGACATCTGTGCCTCCAAGACCATCGAACAAATACCAAATCAATGAAATATTGTATTTCATACTTGGAATTTGTATAAATATGTGTATTGTTTACACATATCAATTCTCGTTCGATTTCAAGCTCTAAATCGCTTTCTGGAAGGTTATACGCGATCTGATGCGTAAATATAACCAGTTTAATGCAACAAACACTCCAGAATAGTGACATAGGCTTAACATACCTTAAATAACCTTTACATAACTTAGAAATAAGTTTTGGATGGTTTGGTATGCCAAAATCAAGTTTATTCGATCGCAGGGACTATTTGTGTCAAACTGCGAAACTATACCGATTCGTATGGTGTCGAACAGTCCGGAACTTGATCATAAGTTAGACATACCATATATAACCTAAAAATGGCTTAGAAATAAGCTTTGATAGGTTCGGTGTGCGAAAACATGCTTATATGATCTTACAGGGACTAAAAGTGTCAAAAACGGCGTAAGTTTGCATTTTCGCGCGTATCTTACGTTCTGGACACATCTGGACATCCAAAATTTTTGTACACACTAAAATATTTTTATTTTAGTGATCGCCATGCAAAAATTCCATTCGTCGCTTAATTTGGATCGATTTTGCGTTCGTTACGACTTCCGTCGTAATTAACCGAACAACGCGATCGTACGACCAAACGAACCGACATCCGAGATATTTTTGAGCATGTTTTGAGTCCCCTATGCTTTAACTTCATTTTAGAGCCTTGAAATGAGGATAACGGGGTTTAAACGCATCGAAAAAGGCTTTAAACACGTACAGGGACCATTTCTTCCATTTTTGAAACTTTGCTGAATCAGACACATGGTAGCGTAGCGCGAGCACCTCATGCCTATGCCGTCGCGCTACGCGAGCATCACATCTGGGCAGAAAGTGTGTTTTCAGCAACAGTTTGTAAATTCAGGGGCCAATCTTGCAATTTCTTTGTGTGGTAACCAAGTTACCACCTCTCCAAGGCTTTGCACCTGCTCCTAACAAGTGTATGGATGAGATTATTGCTTGGAGGCTACACAATACATGTGTAGTAATCTTGTTGAGTTGCATCAACTATAAATAGCAAGGCCCTCCATTGTTTCATTTGCTCATTCCTCATTTCCTCCCTTCTTATCTACTTTGGAGCTCTCTCAACTGATTTGGGACTTGTCTTCTTTGTAGAAAAGATAGCAAGGACTATTGTAAGTCTTCTTTCATGCTTGTTCTTTATGTTTAAGCAGAAAGTCAAACAGTTTGACCAACAGTTTGACTTTCGGTTTTGACCATCAATTGGTCAAGTCAAAGTTCAATTGAACTTTGACACGTGATTGTAATCACCATAGTTATAATCCTTCGCGATTATAACCGCTGATTACAACGTTATCTAGTTGTAGTGTCGAGTCAAAGTTTCGGTCAAAATGCGTTTTAGCACGCATTTTGCAACGGAACTACTTTAGGGTATCAAAACACTTTGTTTTGATACCAAATCAGTAGGTTAGACATGTTTTGACATGTCTAACTCGGCACTATTAGTTTGTGCTTGTTTAGGGTCGTAAGATAAGCGGTCTAAACAACCGCTTATACTTCCGAACCCGACCCGTTTGGTCGATCTTTGGATCCGACCAAGCTTAGTTAGTGATCATAATTACATAGGGAATAACCACTGAGGTTATACCTTATGATCACGTAGGATCGGTTAGTCATTTGCTAGTTAGCTTGTATGCCCATAGGAAATGACCAAAATGCCCTTTTGAAGCTAGAATCCGTAATTTGACTATGTGAACATATTTTTGACTTGTAATCTGATTTAGTAACATGTTTAGGGATAATTGGGCATGTAAGACTTGGCATAGCACATAGATTACCGTCCGAACATAGTTTTACGCTAACGACGCATTATAGTGGCTTATGTTACCATAATGGGTCGAAACGGGTCAAAAGCACTTAGGTAGGCTTTCCAATCAGAATGTAGGGCCTATTAAATCATACCATATGAGTTCAATTACTCATTTGATTTATAGAACCTCATTCTATCCTATCTCTCGATTTAGGTGTCGATTTATTTATCTAGCAATCCGATACTAGGTACCACTTGATTCCTTGATTGCCCGTGCATCGATAGTTCACAAAATCAAGGATACCCTACAATCTCAAGTGAGTACATAGTTCCCCTATTTTACTGTTTTCAATTGTTTTGGGGTGAATCATATGTACAAAACGATTTTCAAGGTTTAAACGATGATTTCAAAAACGATTAAGATGGTTTATACAAAACTAATAACGATTTCAATAAGGTGAACAAGACTTGTTGGTTGTAATTACATAACGAATGACATTCATTAGCTCTGATCAAGCCGACCAGTATTAGGTTATGGTACCATAGGATCTGACAAATCCCGTTATCAGACTACACCCATGGTTATGTGTGGGGGTTATGTAGGTAACGACCGAACCTGATGATTGTTAACTTACCCTTTGGTGGTTTGTTAATACGAAACGAGAAACGAGTTAAACGAGTCACGAAGGTTTGAATGTTGTTAACGAGACGACCAAAAGTATTTTTCACTATTAAAACGAATACGATTTTGGGTCGAGTTAAACAATTTGAAACGAGATACACGATTTGAAACGAGATAAACGAATTAAACGATTGGCTTTGGGTAGTGATTAAATAATGGGATGGGTGTAGTATGATAGAATCATGGTAGATATGCCGCTGGTACTTCTTATATATAAGTGATTCTATCATATTACATTGCGTGTCATTATTTAGTGCACTTGGGAAAACGATTTGAAACGATATCACACAACGAGGTTTTCGAAACGATATAAACCATACGAGTTTTATTAACGAGCTTTTACGAGATGTTTCCAAATTATTTTACTAAAACAAATGTTTTTGGGTTAAGACTCATGGCTACGAGATTTTATAAACTATAACCAATTTGATTTGAGTTGGTTAATTATGTTGCAATACACTTTTCAAAACGAGGTTTGTATTTTTGACTCTTGTAGTCTAACGAGGTACTGCAACATATAAACGAGCCATGAATCCAATACTCCCACAAAACCTATGTACTCGCCAACATTTCTTTGCTGACTTTATTTTTTTACATATGTTTCAGGAGATATTGCTTGATGTTGCTTGCTAGGAAGTTTGCGTCACATAGGACCTGGACGAGGCCTTAGTGATCTAAAAACAGCAATAAACAATATGTAGTTTGTTTGTTTTAAAGACAATGTACATTACATAATAATTCAATAAAACAAAACATTTGGTTACCATGGTTGTGAAACAATAATTCTGTTGCAACACTCCCCGACGTTTCCGCCACGGTTTGTTGTTTTAACGTGGTCGGGGTGTGACAGAAAAGTTGGTATCAGAGCCAATGGTTATAGGGAATTAGGTTATTAGCATTGCTTTGACCTAGACTATAACTTTAGAACCCTAACACAAGTTTACTTGTGTTTAGAAATTTTAAAACAATACTGTCACCTATCCTTAGGTGATAACCACAACAAGAACACAATAACGAATCCGCTTCGAAAATTAATCATCTATCCTTAGATGATTGATTACTAGGTTTGAACCTTCTATTATAAGGTTTTGAACCCTTCCAGTCTGATTCATCTTTGGCTTTGTGCCTTTCGAGTTTTCAAAATCTCGTCAAAGTTTGGGTTTAAATAATGTGAACACGTGCAAACTGGAAGAGTGAATGCCTGTACCCTGAGTTTTCTGTCTAAGGCTAGAGTGTTCGTACAAATCCGCATTTTCGGACCAGTCACTCTTACCTGGGAACTCTTGGGGTGAATGTTCACTTATAGGCGAGCATGTCTTCGCGATACATTATTTTGACCTATTTACTTTGATTTGTCATTGCGTGTCGTTTGTTTGTTCAAGGTAACGAACAAATGATCGCCTTCCTTGTGTGGTGTCGATATTTTCAATACCTCTTTTGTTCCTCCAATTGTCAACTTCACGCGTTTCCCATGTTTCCTTTTTAGACAATGCCTCCAAGACGCAATATTCAAACCGATGCTCGAACTTATACTGCTGAGGAACTCGCAGCCCTTGTCTCTCAACAAATGGCTGCTGTGCTTCCAGGCATTGTGACCCAAATCCACGAGCTATACAATAACAATAATAACAACAACAATGCACCGTGTAATTTCAAGAATTTCAATTCTGCGAAGCCGCTTAAGTTTTCTGGGTCACAAGGAGCAACCGCACTCCTGCAATGGTTTGAGAGTATCGAGAGCACATTCAGACATGTGCAGTGTCCGAATGTGCGCAAAGTTGAGTTTGCTTCAAGCGTATTTGAGAAGCGAGCTCTTACATGGTGGAACAGAGTAATGCGTGATAGGGGTGCTGAAGTGGCACTAGCACAAACTTGGGAAGAGCTCCGAGCTCTCATGATGAGAGAGTTCTGTCCCCGACACGAGATTCGAGTGTTGGAACGAGAATTTGACGATTTGAAACAAATCGGGGGAGAACACCGTGCTTATACGGATCGATTTGAGTAGCTTAGTTTGTTGTGTCCCACGATGGTTACCCCGTTGGATAAGGCAATTGAGAGGTATATCGATGGTTTACCCGACTCCATTCAGGACATCCTGACTGGCGTTAATCCTACTACCGTTCGTCAAGCGATCGAGTTGTCTACTACCCTGACTGAATCTCAAGTCAGGAAGGGTAAACTCACCCGCAAGGGTGATAAAAAGAAGTCAACCGATTCTGAAAAGGGTAAGGGTGAGAAGCAGGATGAGGCATCGAAGAAGTCAAGGAAGCGCAAGGCTTCCCAAAACTTTGCTGTCACCAATCAAACTGCTTAGAACCCTCAGAACCCACCGACTCAACCTCCTGCAAAGAAAGCATATGCTGGTACCGCACCTCACTGCACTCGATGTAATGGTCACCATGTTGCCCAACAGGCCTGTAAACAGTGTGCTACGTGTGGTAGGCTTGGGCATTTGGCCAATACTTGTCGTTTTGGTCAAAATCAGGCTGCCCAGGTTCCAGCACAAGCTCAAGGGAATGCTGTGAGATTCCCACCTGGTTCATGTTTCAATTGCGGAGAAATGGGTCATTTTCGCAACAATTGCCCGAGATTGGTAAACGCGAATGCGAATGTTAACCCAAATCCGAACGCGAACGTGAATGTGAATCCCGCTCGTGGACGAGTGTTTAACATCAACGAGGCGATCGATGATGCAGCTTTAAACAATTAGTATTTTGTATTTCTTCTGGTTGTTATCTTTTAAACATTTAACAGACAATGCGGTTGTTATATAAATAAAATTTGTGGTTTTATTTTAAACTACTGCAATTGCATGAATGTTTGAAGCAACCTTGTAATGTCAGCACAAAGACAAACTGCTCGTGTAGTTCTGTCAATCCCATGATCACTTGTGATCTCCCCTAGAACCTTAAACGCTCATTTCTTTTAAAAACCCATTGTTATTTGAGAAAAGGATTCATCTGTCCGAGCTTTTTCACCTTGGGGAGCTCCTGCCCTCTTTGTGAAAAGGAAAGATGGATCTTTTTGTATGTGTAACTATTATCGTAAGCTTGATAAGCTTACCATCAAGAACCGAATTCCTATTAGGATCTTCCTATCTTCATGGTTAGACTCTTGGAAATATTTAAAGTGCCAAATGAAATCCACGGATTGGATTCCTGGCGTACTTTAAATACCCTGGTCCAAAGATAACAAATTAAAGGTCGAATTAATCAATTATGCGATTTTGTGATTATGTGTTTATGTGTTCTCCTTTGTGTTTTGTGCGATCCGATTTTGTTTTCGAAATCCTCATAGAATCTCCCATATCTTCATATGAGGGATTCATAGTAGGATATTCAAAGGTACTACCTTAAATCCTTAATGGGCTTCTACGTGGTAGTTAAGACCCTTGGATTATATAAGTGCCATTTCATATTTCGAAAAAGACCTTTGAGTGGTCTAGTTAAAGATTGATTCAACATCTGGTCAGGAATGGCATGTGATATAGCTGGAAAGACTTCTAGGTAGTCTGTTCTAAAAGATCATTTATTGATCTACAGGACTCAATGATGGTCTAGTCACGCTCATCACAGGTTCGTTCATTTGGTTCCTCCCTACACATTATCAAATACACTGTGTGGACTATGCAAGGAATTACGTAATTATGGACGCGTACATAATTATGAAATTCAGTGCACAGAAACCACAGTAAGATTTATCATGTGTAAGAACTGATAGTGGCAACAATGACGGAATGTGAACGATGTAATGAGGTACGGTGGACGCACCAATGACACTTCATATACTTGTATATAAGTGTCCCTCTTACACTGCAAGCATAATGTTATTAAAGTTACTAGAAGTTCAGAACCCAACCAGTATTGTCTTATCTTTCCGACTTCATGTTTCGAGCTCTCACAAGTTTCCTCTGATTAAATTTCGGGACGAAATTTCCTGAAGTAGGGGAGACTGTGACATCTGTGCCTCCAAGACCATCGAACAAATACCAAATCAATGAAATATTGTATTTCATACTTGGAATTTGTATAAATATGTGTATCGTTTACACATATCAATTCTCGTTCGATTTCAAGCTCTAAATCGCTTTCTAGAAGGTTATACGCGATCTGATACGTAAATATAACCAGTTTAATGCAACAAACACTCCAGAATAGTGACATAGGCTTAAAATACCTTAAATAACCTTTACATAACTTAGAAATAAGTTTTGGATGGTTTGGTATGCCGAAATCAAGTTTATTCGATCGCAGGGACTATTTGTGTCAAACTGCGAAACTATACCGATTCGTATGGTGTCGAACAGTCCGGAACTTGATCATAAGTTAAACATACCATATATAACCTAAAAATGGCTTAGAAATAAGCTTTGATAGGTTCGGTGTGCGAAAACATGATTATATGATCTTACAGGGACTAAAAGTGTCAAAAACGGCGTAAGTTTGCATTTTCGCGCGTATCTTACGTTCTGGACACATCTGGACATCCAAAATTTTTGTACACACTAAAATATTTTATTTTAGTGATCGCCATGCAAAAATTTCATTCGTCGCTTAATTTGGATCGATTTTGCGTTCGTTACGACTTCCGTCGTAATTAACCGAACAACGCGATCGTACGACCAAACGAACCGACATCCGAGATATTTTTGAGCATGTTTTGAGTCCCCTATGCTTTAACTTCATTTTAGAGCCTTGAAATGAGGATAACGGGGTTTAAACGCATCGAAAAAGGCTTTAAACACGTGCAGGGACCATTTCTGCCATTTTTGAAACTTTGCTGAATCAGACACATGGTAGCGTAGCGCGAGCACCTCCTGCCTATGCCGTCGCGCTACGTGAGCATCACATCTAGGCAGAAAGTGTGTTTTCAGCAACAGTTTGTAAATTCAGGGGCCAATCTTGCAATTTCTTTGTGTGGTAACCAAGTTACCACCTCTCCAAGGCTTTGCACCTGCTCCTAACAAGTGTATGGATGAGATTATTGCTTGGAGGCTACACAATACATGTGTAGTGATCTTGTTGAGTTGCATCAACTATAAGCAAGGCCCTCCATTGTTTCATTTGCTCATTCCTCATTTCCTCCATTCTTATCTACTTTGGAGCTCTCTCAACTGATTTGGGACTTGTCTTCTTTGTAGAAAAGATAGCAAGGACTATTGTAAGTCTTCTTTCATGCTTGTTCTTTATGTTTAAGTAGAAAGTCAAACAGTTTGACCAACAGTTGACTTTCGGTTTTGACCATCAATTGGTCAAGTCAAAGTTCAATTGAACTTTGACACGTGATTGTAATCACGATAGTTATAATCCTTCGCGATTATAACCGCTGATTACCACGTTATCTAGTTGTAGTGTCGAGTCAAAGTTTCGGTCAAAATGCGTTTTAGCACGCATTTTGCAACGGAACTACTTTAGGGTATCAAAACACTTTGTTTTGATACCAAATCAGTAGGTTAGACATGTTTTGACATATCTAACTCGGCACTATTAGTTTGTGCTTGTTTAGGGTCGTAAGATAAGCGGTCTAAACAACCGCTTATACTTCCGAACCCGACCCGTTTGGTCGATCTTTGGATCCGACCAAGCTTAGTTAGTGATCATAATTACATAGGGAATAACCACTGAGGTTATACCTTATGATCACGTAGGATCGGTTAGTCATTTGCTAGTTAGCTTGTATGCCCATAGGAAATGACCAAAATGCCCTTTTGAAGCTAGAATCCGTAATTTGACTATGTGAACATATTTTTGACTTGTAATCTGATTTAGTAACATGTTTAGGGATAATTGGGCATGTAAGACTTGGCATAGCACATAGATTACCGTCCGAACATAGTTTTACGCTAACGACGCATTATAGTGGCTTATGTTACCATAATGGGTCGAAACGGGTCAAAAGCACTTAGGTAGGCTTTCCAATCAGAATGTAGGGCCTATTAAATCATACCATATGAGTTCAATTACTCATTTGATTTATAGAACCTCATTCTATCCTATCTCTCGATTTAGGTGTCGATTTATTTATCTAGCAATCCGATACTAGGTACCACTTGATTCCTTGATTGCCCGTGCATCGATAGTTCACAAAATCAAGGATACCCTACAATCTCAAGTGAGTACATAGTTCCCCTATTTTACTGTTTTCAATTGTTTTGGGGTGAATCATATGTACAAAACGATTTTCAAGGTTTAAACGATGATTTCAAAAACGATTAAGATGGTTTATACAAAACTAATAACGATTTCAATAAGGTGAACAAGACTTGTTGGTTGTAATTACATAACGAATGACATTCATTAGCTCTGATCAAGCCGACCAGTATTAGGTTATGGTACCATAGGATCTGACAAATCCCGTTATCAGACTACACCCATGGTTATGTGTGGGGGTTATGTAGGTAACGACCGAACCTGATGATTGTTAACTTACCCTTTGGTGGTTTGTTAATACGAAACGAGAAACGAGTTAAACGAGTCACGAAGGTTTGAATGTTGTTAACGAGACGACCAAAAGTATTTTTCACTATTAAAACGAATACGATTTTGGGTCGAGTTAAACGATTTGAAACGAGATACACGATTTGAAACGAGATAAACGAATTAAACGATTGGCTTTGGGTAGTGATTAAATAATGGGATGGGTGTAGTATGATAGAATCATGGTAGATACGCCGCTGGTACTTCTTATATATAAGTGATTCTATCATATTTCATTGCGTGTCATTATTTAGTGCACTTGGGAAAACGATTTGAAACGATATCACACAACGAGGTTTTCGAAACGATATAAACCATACGAGTTTTATTAACGAGCTTTTACGAGATGTTTCCAAATTATTTTACTAAAACAAATGTTTTTGGGTTAAGACTCATGGCTACGAGATTTTATAAACTATAACCAATTTGATTTGAGTTGGTTAATTATGTTGCAATACACTTTTCAAAACGAGGTTTGTATTTTTGACTCTTGTAGTCTAACGAGGTACTGCAACATAAAAACGAGCCATGAATCCAATACTCCCACAAAACCTATGTACTCGCCCGCATTTCTTTGCTGACTTTATTTTTTTACATATGTTTCAGGAGATATTGCTTGATGTTGCTTGCTAGGAAGTTTGCGTCACATAGGACCTGGACGAGGCCTTAGTGATCTAAAAACAGCAATAAACAATATGTAGTTTGTTTGTTTTAAAGACAATGTACATTACATAATAATTCAATAAAACAAAACATTTGGTTACCATGGTTGTGAAACAATAATTCTGTTGCAACACTCCCCGACGTTTCCGCCACGGTTTGTTGTTTTAACGTGGTCGGGGTGTGACATTAAATTGTGTCTGAATTTGATTTAGTTTATGTTTTTGTTAAATTATGCTTGAATATAGAATTGCAAATATGAAAAAAAAAACATTATGTATACCATAAACATCTAACTTTGATAGATCTCATCTATCTTCATTTAATGGTGGTAGCAATTGCTACGTTAATCAATTTACATATAATTACTTAAATATTTTAAATTGTGCGAATTAGATGTAAGATTTTAAGTTAGTATGTATGACAATACAAAAACAGTTGTAGTTACCGATCGCAATCAAATAAAAGGTCATCATGTTTTACTACCAAGATACCATTCTTTCACGTCAGTTGAGTAATATATAATATAAAATGGCGTCATACACTTCTGCAGAGTCTGGTGATTTAAAGCAGCGCTTTATCAAGCAAGTTGAGGTGCAAGTATATGAGGATAAGGCTACTCTTCAAGAGCTGAAGAGGTGTTTTGACGGACTGCACCTTGGTCTGTTCACGAGAGACCAGGTTTCTAGAAACCTGATGGCGATGCCTTCGACTTCCGTTCGTGACCTTTGTGTTGTAAGTACTATAGAGTGCGGTGATAGAGACGTGGAGTTCATGGCGATGCTCAAGGATGTATATCGAGAGGTTCAACACTCAGTGGAGTTGAAGCTAAAATTTCTTAATTCTTGTTGTTAGATTTTTAAATTTCTGACTGTTATTGTTAGATTTGAAAGTTTCTTAGTTCAGTACTCGATGTAGTTGTTGCTCTTTTAATGTCATAAATTTTAATCAATTTTAATCGTAATAATCTTTCTTGTCGCATTTTACTTTTACTTATTCTAGCAAGCATAAGTATTATTATATAGTATAGATATAGAATCTGAGGATTGCAGATCGATATTGATGTTGATGTTAAATTGTGTCTGAATTTGATTTAGTTTATGTTGATGTTAAATTACCAATCGCAATCAAATAAAAAGTCATCATTATCTTAAATATAGACACACTTATTGATGTTCTTGATAGTTGGATAAGAAGTCATTATGATATTAAAATATGTAGTGAGTTTGGATGGTGTTAATCATATATACCCGGACCCCGGACGGGTAAACTACTAGTTCTTACTGTTGAACACATCATAGAAATGGGATGCATGGAGAATAAGTTTATATAATATGAGAATAATGTGTTTGGTTGCTAAGTTTATTACTATATAACATACATTGCAATAGTAGTATAAAACAATGGTGACCCTGGAATTATTTTTGGCGGGTCACAATGTTTGGTCTTCGTAAGAGGAACTTTTTTCCCTTGTTATATCCCACAATGTTTGACTTTTACATGGCACCGCCCACTTCAATTTGCTTCCTTTTTCCTCATTACCTACACTAACGCAGATGATAGAAAGAGAAACTCAAGTGGACGGTGGCGATAGCGGCGAGGTCTGAACTCTGACGGTAGCGATAGCGGCGAGGAGAATTGCTACCAACGGCAACAGCGTAAGTGGGAAAAAAGAAGAAATGAGTGGTATGGTGAACTGTAATTATTCATCAACCGTAACAATAAGAGTAATTGAAGTTTTAGGGTTTTTTTGAGACATTTTTGGGGTTTTAAAAATATGATGAATTGTAATGATTTCGATAGCTTACCACATTTTTTTATTCGTAAAGAACACTGACTTCGATAGAAGTACTAAAATAATGCTAATTTTTAGTATTTTGATCTGTGTATATAGGCGTAATCGTCTGGTTTACCGAAGAAGTACCAAAGAGATAGAAGAAGCCTATCTCCTAGTTTGTATGATTGATGCCCGATTAAGTTTATTTTTATGTTTTTCTTTTGATGTTATTTACGTAGAAGTTAATAGAATGTTTTTAGTTGAAGAATATCGCAGCCGTCTGTGTATTGTGACATGGTTTAGGGATATGGATATCTAACAACCTCTGTTAATAATGATGGTTTGATTGAGAACTGTAGGGGGCAGAGGAGATGATGTTAATCCGAACATCACAGTGTTCAATGGAGCCTATTTTTGTACAAATTTTTAGGCCTTCGATTTGTCAACTTGTAAGTTCATCTCATATGTCTAAATGATTCATATGTTGAATCACCAATAATAGGCCTGTTTCATGTTGAATTTCAGGTGAAAGATGAACTTTAGCCACAGTCTTCGCAGCTGGCTTCGCCTTCACAACCAGCTTTCGCAGACGGTTTAGCTTTCACAGCTGGTTTCACATTCGCAAACGGCTCAAGCCCCTTGGACAACTAATATGGAGGTGTGTGTTCTATTTTTTACCCTTTTAGTTTTGATTCTTAAGCATACATTTTCTGTTGAGCATAAAAAAATGCTTTGAGGGACATAGATATACCTGATAAAACAGGTGGGACGGGGTGATGGGTCAGAATTGGTCGTTTAAAAAAGTGGTCAATTTTGTTCAGGTTAGAACGGGTTCAGGTCAGTTTTTTAATTTCCCAGCTTTTTTTTTTAATTTTGGAGTATACATATAATAAACTTTTACCTTAAATACAAGACCATAATAATGGCATGGCTGGATAGTTTCAAAATAATGCCAGATTGAGTGATTATGTATGAACACGTAGCATACAAAGGATTTCAATAGTTAGATGGAGCTAGACAAAAATTACATGAATGTCTTGCCTATCAAACCTGAAAATTAGTTAACAAACCTAATCGAACTAGACAACAAGGAGATTCAAGGCTGTTAATGGTCATCAGAGAGTTCCATATCATTGAGAGCCTAGTATATATGCGTTGTCATTAATTTTTATCTTTGCTTAATGATCATTACATACAATTTTTATTTGTTCATCACATCAGCACCAACATCTTTTAATTAGCAATGAATATAACAGATTCAATAGTTGCAGTTCTAATGGCAAACAAATGCAAACAAAATCAAAGTGTACAAAGAGAAGTCAATAATTATGAGAAAGTATGCTATTTATACTTCATGAAAACAAAAAAGAGACCAGAATACCAGATCTGGGATTAAAAAGGATTGCAAATTCATTCTAGACAATTTATTTATGACTAGTATTTTCTTTTTAGAGTTTTCTATTAGCTAAAGTCGTTTATATTAATGTGTATCCAGAAGTGTTGCTCGCGTGTTAAGGAAATGTGCATGTCTCAAAAAATTATGCACACAGCCGACCCAAAAAATTTTGCTAGAATTCGCGAAGAAGTTAAGAGATGGTAATACGCCTTTATTTTGCTCGTGGTTTGCGTTTTTTACTGTTCAAGATGCTGATTCTTTTATTGATATATGTTACCACTAATGCAGAGAAATGATGACTCAAACAAGGAATTACCTAGTTAAACAAAAATGTTTGAAGGTGCACCTACAAGGACCAAGGGGTGGGCATACGATGACGCTGCGATGAAAATTGTAAGTTCATTTTAGTTTTTCGTTTTAAGAATTTTGTCTGAAGTATCCTGTATGGGTTGACTTTTAAAAGTCAGTTCTTGTTATTGTCTTACGTTGTTTTCAACAAGCAACTTGTATTGATGGTTTATTGGATGATGTTTTTATAAAATCTTTTCTTATTTTCTTTTATATGAACAATTGAAGAACTTCAAATCTCTAGGAGATGGAAGTGCTTTGGTTGATCATTTTACGGACGTCTACCTTTGACTTTATGGCGGACGTATTCCTAAAATAATGATGAAAAATGGGATGGTGGCGTAGAATCATACATAATTTCGGGTGGGTTTATGGAATCATTCAACGCGAGTCTTGAAGTTGAAAGAACACAACAATGCGAAAAGAAATTGAAAGGGCCATCACATGAAAAAAAAAAAACCTAAGCTAGAAGCTATGTAAAAGATTATGACAACCAACAAGCAAACTTTGAAGTTACGATGCGAATTATTATGGAAAAGCTACCTAATGGAGTATTATAGGATCTTAGAGATGATTAGGAGGTTTTCGTTACTATTTATCATTGTACTTCACAACTTTATTATGATTACATTGTTCTTTTGATTTTGGACACATGTTATATTACTATATAAGATTATCTTATATAATTATGTTATTATTATATTGGTTTTTTTTAAAATACTAGTGCATACTAATAGAAATTTTAGTATTTCAAATAGTAATGCTATAAAGTTGCATTTGACTTTAAAAAGGTTTCATTTGAGTTTAACAAGGGTTGCATTTTAGTGTAGCAAAGGTTGCATATGAGGTAATAAAGGTTGCACTTGAGTGTTAGAAAAGTTACATTTAAAATTGAAAAAAGTTGCATTAGCATGTAAAAAGGTTGCATCACAAAAAGGTTGCATTTGAATAGTAAATGCAACTCTTTAAAAAAAGTTGCATTATCTAATAAAAATGTTGCATTAGGTCTAATGCAACTTCACCTAATGCAGCCCTTGATAAAAGGTTGCATTAGGCCAAGTGTCACAGGGTTACTTTTCGACCCCTATGTGGCGTCCCCAAGTCCCCAGGGACAAGCCAATTCATCCTGCTTCTTTGTGTGCGTCACTGGTTTCGTCCTGCCTTGGACTGCCTTGGACTCATCAGGAGAGCGGCACTAGCTCTCGACCAGTGGTGCGTTCGTCGTTTGCACGACTAGGCACGTACACCTCTTCATTGACACTAACTCCGTCCCCCGATAAAGTCCGGGACTAGCTAGTAACCCAAGCGTTTAAGCACAACCCACAGCATTGCGACCTTCAAATATTTGGCCCGTGACACTCTCCCACCACCATTTCATGCACGTCCTCGTGCATGATCGCCGTCCCATACCAGCTCGCATACACCTGTTATTTTTTCCTAGTTTGATAACTGTATAGTCGTCCTATACGGGGTTGCCTACTTAATAAAACAGTAAACCCTATGTTTGGACCCCCAAATTTTTTAGATCCTCATTTTGAAATATCATGTATTTATATAAATATAATAATGGATATTTATATATGCAATTGGCTTAATTTACCTACACATAACAATTGGAGTACAGTTTTTCTTCTAGATAACAATTCAAGCTTTCAATTCTATTGAATTCAAAATGATTTGGCTTTCCGGTCATATTTAAACACCATATTCTAAAAATAAAATTATTGCACTTGAGAAGAACACACAGAACCCTGATTTTAAATGTTTGAATGTATTGTTATTCACTTTCATGTATCTTATTGATCCTTGAAGAATATATAGACTAACAAAAGTAAATATGTGGCATTGCAACAGAGTGCTTGATTATAGCCTTTGGAGCTTAAAAAATGGGACCATCGAGTGGCATGGGTCTTTAACCAAACAAGTACTTTGTTGAGATGATTAACGTAAGTATTCAGTTTTGGTGAGTTATTTTCCAGTCATATATTAATATTGATCATTGTTAACTTTTATATCCGGTGGATCAACCATCCAAAAACAATGACAGACCAATACCATACGGGTTTGAGAAGCAACCACCTCTAGATATAAGTAGTTGGAATGGGTCCGTTTGAGCTACATCTTGAGTTAATAGGACCTCCACCACCTTGCCCAACTAATGTTAAGGTTTCATATGGTAGTGATGATCTATATATTATCACTTATAGCCTTTCGACATGTACATTCTGTTTTATATTAGTTGGAGCAACCATCCAAAAACAATGACAGACCAATACCACACAGGTTTAAAAAGCAACCACATTTAGATATAAGTAGTTGGAATGGGTCCGTGTGAGTTGTATCTTGAGTTAACAGGACCTCCACCACCTGGCCCAACAACTCTCCAGGTTTTCAGATGATTAGATGATCTTTATATATTATTACCTATAAACTTTCGATATGCACATTTTCATTTACATAATGAAATAGAAAATGATTCACATTTTGTGTTTGTTTTTATGATTTGGTAAGTATTTTGATTATTTAAGTGTAGGGTTGTAAACGAACCGAACGAACACGAACAAGGCCATGTTCGTGTTCGTTCGTTAAGGAAATTAACATGTTCGCGAACTGTTCACGATCGCGTACCGAACATAAGTTTATGTTCGTGTTCGTTCGTTAAGGAAATTAAGTTGTTCACGAACAGTTCATGAACACAAGCAAATAAAAACAAACATTTAGCTTAAAAATAAAAAATAAAACATTGTTATCTTTAAACATTGGATATAAGTAGTTAAATATAACCATCAAATGATAAATCAAAACACAAGAAATCTTCTACAACCACCAAACGATGAATCAAGTTTAACTAACTTAGACATAATTATCGAAAGTTTAACTAACTTAGACATAATTATCCCAAAATAATGTCTTAGAATGTCCAAAGTTTAGCTAACAAGTTTTCAATATGTTTAGATATGTCCAAAGTTTAGCTAACTTTGAAAAAAATATGGTTTCAAGTTTTCAATATGTTTAGATAAAATGTTTCTTATTTAGATAAAATATGGTTTCAAGTTTTCAAGACATACTACCGAACGTTCACGAACACAATCGAACGAACGAGACCTGTGTTCGTGTTCGTTCGCTAAGCTAACCGAACATAATTTTTTGTTCGTGTTCATTCGTTAAGCTAATCGAACCAACATAAACGAACTTCCCGCCGAACGGTTCACGAACTGTTCGCTGAACGTTCGGTTCGTTTACAGCCCTATTTAAGTGTACTTATCTTATGTTAGGCTAACGACTTAGAGAAGTCTAATTATTGTTGTAAAGTCAAGTGAACACACATTTGATATTGTTTCTTATTAAATTTCCATAATTAAACAAGTCATAATTAAAATGTCACATATTTCATATAAGATCAAATACCTAAATACAATGCATAAGGTTTCTTTTATTAATTACTAAGACAAAGACTCTTATGTGGTCTTGATCCAGTCCTGTCTTTAGTTCTCACTACATGTATCATGTGTAAAAAGGTTTTGGGATTAATTTAGTTTGCATTTTAATTTAATAAAATAAACATGCAAGTTCATGTGTACACATATATAATGAATAATAAGACAATGAATCATGGATAAAATAAACCAAAACCAAATGCTTGTATCCACACCCGCAAGGGAGTGACTAAATGAGGTGGCGATACCAACTTCGCATAGTAATGAAAAAAGTTTAGCCCATGAAAGAAAGTGTGAGGCGATACCACATCTCATAGTCATGAGGAGAGGTCAGCCGAGGATCACAATAAGCTTCTTTGACTGTATTCAATAACCAAAACACAAGAACCGAATGAACACATAGGAAAATAATACATGAACTACACACTGATATTGTATGCTTGATAATGATTAAAATGAATAAGAAAATTTGTGACAAAATAATACTCCCCAAAAAGTTAATGTAAAAAGGGGATATAATTTACTCACTTTTTTGGAAGATTTGATTCACTTTAATATGCAACCACACAATTTGTGAAATTCGACAAGATATTTATAGTAAAAATTAATATAACTAACCCTAAAGTTTTATAAAATAAATAACAACCAACAACTCTACGAAATTAAGTTCTCATATTTGGGGACTTAAAATACCCAATTAAATATTCAGAAAAATACCCAAAACCAATTTTTTTTTATTTTCTATATCAATGAAATTGTAAATATCTACAAAAATAATAATTTAACAGGCTAACCATTCGATAAATACCAAAATATTGCAAATTATTAGAAACACATTTAGTGGAATAACAAATATGATTTTAGGTTTAATAGGTATTTATCTTTAAAATAATCAAATTTATAAAAAGAATATTTTTATTACGTAATTTTATAAGATCAATTAATTGCAAATAATTACCAACAATTATAGCACTTTTCTTGAAATATTTCCTTTGAGCAATTCTCCCGAAGAAAAGAAAACCGAAAACAATTGACTTTCTTTAAAAAAAACAGAATATTTATATATCATGTAAAAAAATTAGTAACAATGTTCAAATTATTTATATTGATTTATTTTTTATTTTTAATTGATTTTCTACTTGATAAAATTCATGAATTATAAATGTATAAGATTATAATATTATTACATTCTCTAATCGTGTGATAATGATTATAAAGAAATTTACGATTTACCTTTTTATATATTAAACTCGTGTAATACACAGGTTTATAACACTTACACAGGTTTATAAGCTAGTGTCCTTTATATTTTAATTTACCTCTTGAATTAAACAAGGTTTGACTAAAGTGCCCCTCATGTAAGGGACATGTACCTGGATTTTAAGGAATAACATGGATGGAGTTAATTTTAGGGGCTAAAAAGGTTAGGAAAATGACATTGGTGGTTGAAGTGTCATAAAATTCCTTTATGATCTGATATAGTTAAAATAACTTAATCACATGCGTCGAAAACGTAATTTACTTTTTTCAATAAAAGTGTAAAAATAAATCCAATTTGCCCTATCATTTTGCAAGACACATGACCAAACTTTACATACAAAATTATCCATCGTTCAACAACAAGACATAAACTATCACAACATATGAACATAAAGGTTCAACTTTGTCAGTTCGTTATATTTAGGATTAAAAGTGAAATTCACAATATACCTAAATGTCAAAAACTCTAATTTACTAGTAAAAGAATAACTTTATTTGCACTATGATAGATCAAAATGATATTTTCTATAATAGTTGGGTTCCATTTTGAAAGCTCTTAAAATTCTTAGGGTGATTATAGTAAAATTTTCATTAGGGTAACCCCACACTTCCATACCATTTTCATTTTAATCACTTAATCACCACCGCACCCTTTCTTCTCTCATTCTTCCCCATCCTGGCCCCAAAGATGGCATCTCTTTTTCGGTGAAAATGTAAGAGATTTTATTTATTTTACTTTTATCTAATTTGATTTGCCTCATAATCTTTCTTCACATTTTTAAAAATCACTGCTTGTTTTCAAAAGTTCTAATTTGAGAATTTTGATTTAATTAATTGTATGGACATGTATGCTTTGATTTTGTTGGTGTTGATGTAACATATACGCATACTAACTTAGGGATGAGCAAATGGTATAAAATACGGTCCCGATCCCGATCCCATCCCGATTCCGATCCGAAATCCCGATCCTGAATTTTTTTGTACCGGAAACGGTATCCACTTTTTGGCATTTTCGGTATACCGTACCGAATTTTACCCTCAAAATACCGATACCGTACCGATACCATACCGTACCAACATATTTCGGTATCGGTGTCAGTACCAAGTTTACACAAAATTCGGGATCAGTATTTTTCGGGATCGGGACGGTATCGGTATTTGCTCATCCCTATACTAACTCTGATCAGTTTGAAATTCATTACCAAATACATTTTTAGAATTTTTTTTCTACAAGCATGTTCTAGAATTGATCTATAAACAAATGAAGAAGAATTTGTAACAATTATTTTTTTTTCCTTATTTGACGTGTAGTTATGAGGATTTTTTTGTTCCTTATTTAACGTATAGTTATGAGGATTTTGTATTTTTTTTTTTGTTTGTTTTGTTGGTTATAAATGTTAGGTTTCCTATTATTCACCGATCTCACATCACTTTGACGTGTAGTTATCAGGAATTTATGTTTTTTGCTTGTTTTGTTGGTTATAAATGTTAGGTTTGATGTTATTCACCGACCTCACATCACAAATGGGTCTAGGTAATCATTTAGGAGTAGACTATAGCTTGTTGATTGTTCATGGCGTTTCAAGGGCTCAATAGAGAAATGTAAAATCCAAAACCATTCAAACTACTTGAGAAAGTCAAAGGCGAAATTGCAGAAAAAAAGAAAGAAATAAAAGATCAGTCAAGTCATGTTTTAAATTTAAAAATTAAAAAAATATAGTTTTATACAATCTTATATGGATTAAAACAAAATTATAATATTAAGGTGTGATTTTTAGTTAATAAAAATGATCTATATATAATACCAGCCACTAC
Source organism: Helianthus annuus (assembly GCF_002127325.2). NCBI lineage: Eukaryota > Viridiplantae > Streptophyta > Magnoliopsida > Asterales > Asteraceae > Helianthus > Helianthus annuus. Next base: position 114,517,301 of record NC_035437.2, on the reverse strand, counting down.
TATAAAACAAGCCTAATGCAACCTTTTAGAAGCAACCTTTTTCAGATGAGTTGAGTTGTATTTGACTCTAATGCAACTTTGTTCAAGATAAAGGTTGCATTAGAAAATCTAATGCAACCTTTTTCATAAAAAAAGCTGCAAAACTATATTGAATTTGCAACTTTTTTCTTAAAAAGTTACAAATTTTATAGAAAACTGCAACTTTTGTTAAAAAAGTTGTCTTTTTCAAAACATAAACGCAACCCTTCTTCTAAAAGGTTGCTTACTTTTTTTAAAAGAATATCATATGTAATGACAACTTATTTTAAAAGGTTGCTAATTATATATATTACTACAACAAGGACTTGAAAAAGGTATTTACTCTATAATATAACTAGTGGGGTGTACTCGTGTTTTGTGGTGGGGCGAATCTAGTTTTACATTACATTATATTATTACACGAAAGGTCAAATGGTGTTGATATATAAAAAAAGCTAATTGTGAGGTAGTTTTAATAACATGTACGTATATACTTTGATTACTTGTACATTACTACTTAGGACTTGGTTTCAAATAAAAATTATATCCAGAAGTAGATAAATAGGCACGTCACAATGACATACTCAAAATTTTATCAAAGATTATATTATGAAAGTTATAAGAGAGAAATGAAATATGTCCAAAAGTTAGTAATGATTCAGTTTGGTTGGGTTTTAATATTCAGAAGTTGGTTCGGTTTTCAATAATAGTAAATAGTTACTAATGGTTTGGCTCACAATTTGACTTAAAAGTCGGGTTGTGAACACCCCTAATAGTTCTTATTGAAGCATGATAGGCCCTATATGTCATATTAGATCGTAAAGGGTTAGACCATATTACAATGAGTCATGGTAGGTCATCAATGAGCTTTGATGGTTCGTACGTGTCTTAGTTGGGTGTAAACGAGCCAATCCTAGCCCGAGCTCACCTAGGCTCGAACTCGACTCATTTAATTTACCTTTTGAAAGCTTGTGCTTATTTATTGCTTTGAGATTTGTTTTAAATGCTTGAGCTCAACTTGTTTATTATTTTTTTTAACTAATGTTTATAAGTTATAACATAATATATATTATTTTGTTATATCAGTTATAGCTTTAGACAAAAATAATAACAAAAATAATAAATAATAATAATATATAAATACAAATCTCATAAATAATAGGCTTATTTAAACTCATGAGCCCTTTTGAGCTCCATAAGTGAAGCGTAGGCTTGAATTAATTTACTTGATGGTACGAGTGTTAAAAAGAGTCATTGAAACTGCTTGCACTGCTCAAATCGAGTTAAGTTAGCCGGTTTGGCCGTGTTAAGAGAACCATTGTTCAATTTAAGATAATCAGATTGATAATCCGGTTTTGACGATTCAATTCACGGTTGTTGGTTTGAAGTAGATCGTATAGCATTGTTTTGGTAACTAATGAGGTAGTGGTGAAGTGGTTGGAGAAAAGCTTGGTGTTCCATGTGACCCAGGTTCGACTCCCACTCTCCCCATTATTTTCTGTGGCATCCAGGTGAAGGGAGAATATGGGTGGCTCCGGTTCGTTTTGGATGGGAGGCGAGGTTTTACCGATTATTCCACTGTCGTGCCTTCGGGGGGTGTAGGTCGGGTTTCCGCACATCTGGGAGAGCCCAGGGGCTGGCGCCGGTCGAGTAGTCGACCTTGGCCACAACGCCCGGTGTCATGATTGTTGGCACGTCGTTTCTTGCGGTAAAAAAAATGACTCTAAAACATTTAATTAGTTTTAATGATGGCAATACATCCTAACATTTATTAGTACAAAATAAAAATACAAATTGACTTATATAAATTAAAATACTAAATTATAAAAGATAAATCTTATATAAAAGGAAATTAAAAATATAATTTTAATTGTAAATAAACATATTATATAATGAAAATCTAAATTGGCTAAATATAATTAAAATCTAAATAGGCTAATTGGTTTCTAATCATGTGCAAAGTGCCAAATCTCTAACCTATTCACCCTTCGAAGATGTTTATACGGCAATTTCATATTGAAATATTTAGTTTCCCTCTTTTCATCCTCAAACCCTTTACCTTCAAAATTTTAGTTTCCCTCCTATCACTCTCAAACATCATACCCAATTCATCCTCAAATTACTGTTTATAGTTGAAATCACCAAGTGGTCTTTGGCCTAGTGGTATCTGTTGATCAAAAAAATACTTCAAATTACTAGTTCAAGTCACTTAATTAGAGCTCAAGGCAACTCCACTGTCAAATAACGCTGCTAAAAAGTTTCATGGCTTATGTAATTGTTCTGTTTACATATGGTATGATATGCCCATCTGTTTTGGAATTTATATAGGTTCTTTCAAACGGAGACATAGAAACCTATAATAAATGCAGAGCTATGGCAGAGAGAAGTGAATACCCTCCTTTACGCATCGTCTACGATCCCTATGAAGGATAAGTTACTCCAACAATATTATTAATAAATTGTTCGCCGCTATGTAACTGCTGTTTTAGACAACATAAAAAAACTGATTTTGAGAGGATTCTGGACGTCCATTTTGAGCAGTTATTTGTGAGATTAAATCTCAGCCGTATTGATTCCCAAAATTTGGCAGTTGAGCGGTTGAGCGGTTCTCTCCCCATCCCTGAATCTACGCAGAAGAGCGTCTTCTCCTCCAATATAAGATGCAAACATCTCCTCGCGTTTTTCTGTTCTTCCTTCTCCAACACGCTCCTCAACCGCTCCCTTAAATTTATCCCAATAAAACTCCCTTCCCTTTTCATACTCTGAAGAATCATGCTTCGTTTGTTGAATCATTGCTTTATCGTCAACTCTTGGTGGGGTAAAATTCGGAGGGCTTGCCTGTTATAACTGGATACATGATGTTTGATACTTTGATGTAATGCCTCACTGATCCGCTAACAAGTGTGACTGAGTTTTAGTATTCTATATAAGAAATCTGTGAATAAGGTGAGACAACAAGCTAAGCTTGCTTGCCTGTTATGTAGGGGTGAAATCAACGGATGGGCTGTGGTTGACCCTGCTCGGAAATTCATGGACTCGAAAACAAGAAATTGCTCAGTTGGTACCGGTGATTTTGTTGGAAATTATTATCAACTAACAGAACATGCCAGCTGTGTACACCCAGGTGTTAGGCCAACAGATGTAGATCCTGAACACGAACTTGAGTGGAGAAGGTTGGAAGAAGATATGGTGCAACAAGACCTGCTCAGTATGCAGTTGGAGTCGGATCATGCCGCTGAAGTCATTGTTGGTAAGCCTGATCTCCCTCTCCCGATTTGGGATTCTGATTACGCGATATTTGTTGATACTTTAGAAGCAAATCTTGAAAATGTTTTATCTGAGTTTGATTTGTCTTCAGGCGACATCACTCGGATTTGGCATCTTTGGTATAGCATGCCGGATAGTTCATCTTCAGATGAATCAGACAGTGATTCGTGAATGTAGTATGTCAAGAGAGAATGCCCGAACCACAAGAAGCAGAACCCCTACACATGTCAGACAGAGATCAAAAAGTTCACCAAGTTCACATAACCGTCAAGAATAGGTAACTACATTGGTTGAGTTCCATGAGCTTAGCTCAAACCCGCCTTAGCTTTTATGTTGATTTCTTTTGGGTTATTCTGGTTCAGATATTGTTTGAATCCTATGTTAGTAATGTCAGATGTCTTTAGATCTGCTGCTAGTATACCGGTACTTTGATGATCTGTTTTTGTATTTTATTTTGTTTTCTTGGCTGATTTTCATTTTGATTTAATTGTACAACTTGTATGGGTTCATTTTAAAGTAAGTCCTGTATATTTATGCTTATTGTTTTAAACCTGCATTTACACCTGCATTCATGGTGTTTTACACCTGCATTCATGGTGTTTTACACCTGTATTCTAGTATATGTTCTGCGTATGGTGTTTTAAACCTGCATTCAAGTAGGCTTCATATGATTCTATACGTATTTTTTTATCTATATAAATATAACAATATGGTACTCATATTAAAGATAAAAAAGCTCGTTATAATGGTTTAATTTATTTTTAAAAAAACGTTACGTATAAAAAGTTATTGACGTTCAAAAAAGATGGGTGGAACTTGCATGTGCATTAAAGTTGATGGCAATTTCTTTATTTAAAAATACAATATAAAAAGACATAATTACCCCTAATCTATAAAAATTAGTCAAAAAAATAAAACATAATTTACATTTTAAGCCCTTCTTGATCTCAACCATTAACTACAAGATCTAAGTGCTTAAAACACTTCTTATATTTCTCAAAAAAAACCACCCCTTTTACACTAACCCCAACCTCTATAAGATTATAATATTATTACATTCTTTAATCGTATGATAAGGATTATATAGAAATTTATCATTTACTTTTTTATATATTCAACACGTGTAATACACAGGTTTATAACACTTACAAGTTAAGATGATAGTTAATCAAGACTTTTTTAATCCTTTGTAATACACGGGTTTATAAGCCAGTATCCTTCATATTTTAATTTACCTCTTGTATTAAACAAGATTTGACTAAAGTGTCCCTCATGTAAGGGACAGGTACCTGGATTTTAAGGAATAACATGGATGGAGTTAATTTTAGGGGCTAAAAAGGTTAGCAAAATGGCATTGGTGGTTGAAGTGTCAAAAAATTCCTTTATGAGTTGGTAGAGTTAAAGTAACTTAACCACATGCTCCAAAAACGTAATTTACATTTTTCATTAAAAGGGTAAAAATAATTTCAATTTGCCCTATTAATGTGCAAAACACGTGACCGAACTTTACATGCAAAATTAACAATTGTTAAACAACAAGATATACTCTATCACAACATATGAACATAAAGGATCAACTTTATCGGTTCGTTATATTTAGGATTAAAAGTAAAATTAACAATATACCTAAAGGTCGAAAACTCTAATTTACTAGTAAAAGAATAACTTTATTTGCATTATGATAAATCAAAATGATATTTTCTAAAATACTTGGGTTCCATTTTGAAAGCTCTTGAAATTCTTAGGGTGATTATAGTAAAATTTGCATTAGGGTAACCCCACACTTCCTATTTAAACGAACACAATACCATTTTCATTATGATCACTTAATCACCGCCGCACCCTTTCTTCTCTCATTCATCCACATTGTGCGCCAAAGATGGCATCTCTTTTTCGGTGCAAATGTAAGAGCTTTTATTTATTTTACTTTTTTCTAATTTGATTTGCCTCATCTTGCTTTACATTTTTAAAAATCATCGCTTGTTTTTAAAAGTACTAATTTGAGAATTTTGGTTTAATTAATTGTATAGACATGTATGCTTCAATTTTTTTGGGGTTTATGTAGCATATACGCATACTAACTCTGGTCATTTTGAAAATTTAAGAAATTCATTACCAAATTCATTTTTAGATTTTTATTTTTGTACAAGCATGTTCTAGAAATTTATTTATCACCAAACCACATGATCGATCTTAGTAGCAGATCTTGAAGGAAAAAATATCGATTGATAATTTTGTTTCCTTTTGGAAGGTTATTTGGGTGGGTGAGGTACCTTTCAGATCTCGGTTTCCAAGACTGTATTGTTGGAGATGGATAAATATTCTAAATTTTTTGGTCGGTTGGTTTTAGGCTCCTTCTCTTAGAATTAGCGTCACATTTTAAGGGGGGGTCGAAGATTCTCAGTTTAATGTTCTTGTTAATGAGTTATCTATAACACCCTGTGTCCTATAGTGACACGTGACTAGAAACTTCCATATAATTCAGTTATGTTGAAGAAGAGGGGTTATAATGATACATAAGAGCAAAGATATAAAGTTGAGGGGCTAAATATACCAAAAACCAAAATTCTGGTTTTCTGGAGGTCCTTGCGGATCGTAACCATAACTCCTTGCGGTTCACAAGGGGTATTCAAAATTCTTCATGCAAGACGGTCCTTGCAGATTGCATGAGGTACACCCTTGCAGTCCGCAAGTGGTCCTGGTAGCTGATAAATCGCTGGCAGTAGCATTTTGCTACATTTTTTGACACATAACACAATCCTTGCCACTCATGTGCCACTAATCCCCTCTTAAGAGCTTTAGGGACATTTGGCACACTCTCGTAACCAATGTTTTCAGAACCGGGCCGGAGGTCGACCCGGTCGTCTTACGGGGTCAAAGGTCGGACCGGTCCGACCGGTTCGACCGGATTTAAGACCCGGATTACGTCATAAATTATATAAAAATATATGTAAAACATAGAAAATATTTAAATGAAACTTAGAAGTTTTAACTGTAATTAGTTATAAATAATATCTAATATGGCAAAAAGATATGTCAATTCCATGGTTCTATAAAGTTAAATGAACTTACAGGTTTTAAATGTAAATTTACTTTAATTAGAGGGGCTAATATAAACTTTTATTTGAAACTTGTAATAAGTATAACTGACAACTTTTGGTATTCCCCATCCATTTCTCTTTCTTCGATATCATCTTCTTCTCACTCCATTTTCTTTCATCTTTCTCATCAATTTTCTCCATTGAAGCTTGACATATGTTCCCTATCAATTTTCTCCATTGAAGCTTAACATTTTCATCAAATTTTCTCTATTAAAGAATCACATATCCACTAAAATTCTTCCTTTCTTTTCTGTCTTTTGTGAAGATCCGGCCCGACCTTTTGTGATGAACCGCCGGCCCGACCGCCGGATCCCGGCTCGACCCCCGGGTCAATGTTTAAACGGCCCAACTATCTGAACCGGCCCGCTGCATCTTCCGGTTCCCGGCCGGACCGGTCCGACCGGCCGGCCCGGTCCGGGTTTAAAAACGTTGCTCGTAACTTCTTGATTAATATAAAAAGTTTCATAGTTCACTTTATTCATCATACCACATTCTATCTTTCACTCTAAAACATATTTAGAGATTGCTTCTTGAGTTTCATTCACACCATTCTTTTCTTTTTCACTTACACACTCTTGGAGCTTGCTTCTACACTTGAGGCCTCCATTCCATAGTTCTAATTCCTCATCCAAACACAAGTAAATGTTTATCGTAGTCTATTTCATTTATTTGGCTAGTTAAGTTTTGCTTTATCTTTCAGTTCTGACCGTTTCGGTTAAGTCAAAGTTCAGAGTGAACTATGCTACGTGATCATAATAATAAAGGTGTTAATTCCTTACAATTACACTCTCTAATCATCGTGTTTAATAGGCGAAATGACGAGTCAAACTTTTACGAAATAAAAGTCAAAAAACGCATAAAATTGCGTTTTACGACGAATGAGTTTATACAACTTTATTAGACATGTCTTAGCATGTCTAACTCGTCATTTCTAGTTTAGTGTTCATTTCTTAGTCAAAAGTTAAGTAGTTTGACTTCTGCTTTGACTTTCGAATTTGACATGTTTGGTCAACTTTAAGATCCAACCAAGCCCAATTATATGACAATAGTAATATAGGGAATAACTCTCTAAGGTTATACCTTATGGTCATGTCATTTGGTGAGTAAAATGACAAGTCAATTATGATACTTTAAAAAGGTCAAAAATGCCCTTTTGCAATAAAATGCTTTTTTAAACCATATGGTCCATGTTTTAACTATAAGAACTGATCATATAACATAAATAAACTTGTTTTGACATAACAGCCTTGTCATAGGACTCATTCGACCATCCGAACCTGTATTTACGCATAAACCCGTTAAAATGGCATAAACCATTTTCATAAGTCGTAAAGGGTCAAAACACCTATAGACACTTTCCAATCAGAATGTAATGTTTAATAAACTATATTATATGAGATCCCTCACTCGTTTGGTTATAAACCACATTCTATCCGATCTTTGGCTTAAGCCATGATATACTAACAACATGATCATCCCATATATTTGGAAGCACTTGAGTTTTGCTAGTACAATTAAACAAGACAGCATCAATCGAGTACATAGTCCCCACTTTTCAGTTTTCAAATTGTTTTTGGGTGACTCATATGTGCCTATTATTTTTTTCAAGTTTACAAAACTTATTACATTTGGTTTACATATACATAGTACATTGTCCATTGTATTAAACATGATGGGAGTTGAACATGACAATGATACATTCATTAACTTTGGCCAAGCTGATCGGTAGTATGTTATAGCACTATAGGATTATCAATCTCATTCCCGCTTCCTAGGTTTGTTTGGAAGTTATCTCTGGGAATGACAGAAACTGTGAAACACAAATGATAAACTCTTTTTATGGATTATCCAACAGTCAACAAAGGTTTAAATGTATTCGCCAACAATCATACCCGTTTATACAAAATAACATGGTTTTACAAAACAAACCATTTGGTTTATACAAAACAAGATGTTTGGTTTATACAAGACAAGACATTTGGTTTATACAAGACAATTCAAAATATTTATATTGATTTATTTTGTATTTTTAATTGATTTTCTACATGATCTAATCTTGTATAATTCATAATGAATCCAAATAATGTCCGAAAATTCCCAAAAATTCCCCAAAGTACTCTGACATGATCTACAACAATTCTATAAAATCAATTTCATTAATACATCAGACGCCCCAAATTAAGAATCTAAGAACCCTAGTCTCAAAATTTTCTAAATTCGGATTCATTTGCCCTTGAACACTAAATTTGCTAGAGGGCTTTCTTAGAGAATTAAAGCTAATAACAATGGGCTTTGGAATTACCTGAAAAGCTATTGAATTGAGGGAGAAATCGTAGATTGAAGTTTCGAACCCTAGTTTGTTCCTCCGATCAATACGCGATGTGTGGTTGATGAAACTTGGATTTTCCATTGGGGTTTTACTTGGTCTGATCCGGGCTTTCGAATGGTAATGGGATTGTGATCAAATCTTATGAAAATGATAACACGCAATTAAGGTTAACATGAGCTTTAATTGTTATTAGGATCTGAGTTTGTTTTGATTGTGTTTGTTTAACAAGTGATTAATGAAAGAAGATAAATCAGAGATGAATTGCAACGTAAATGAAAGTAAACTTTATAACACAATCAAAGAGAGATAGTTTTCATCATACACGATTTCATTAGTCAAAAGATTTTATGAATTACAAAGATTCAACTATGCATGCATGTACACTAAACTCCCCCTCAGCCCAAGCTCACTAGTTTGTTCGTACAAGATGATAGGTGCAAAAGAGCTAATAGAACAGTACATGTACTGTTATATTTATAGTACAAATCTAACCACTGAGCATCTAATGCTGACGTCACCTAGACATTGACATCTAACGGACTAACAACTTCTAAACACTGATGCTAAATAAGTACTGTTACATTGAATACACTGATAGGTAAACACTCATACTCCTATCCGCTGTTGAGCCTAAGCACTGATGTAGCAGATTATGCTTTCTTCATAGGTTGATGAATCAGCAGTGCTTTAGTCTTCATGAGGGTTTTGACAATCAGCAGTTGTTAGGTCTTCACAGTCTTTATAACCAACAGTCTTTAAAGGAACAGTAGTTGAGTAGATCAGTCTTTAGGATGATCAGCTAATAGAAGCACTGCCATTGGAGGGAACTTAGAACATGCACTGCTTATTGTGGATCAACTGCTTGAGAACCAATTTTGGCTTTGAGTATCATCTGTTCTTGAAGGTTTGATCACATGGGCCAACAATCTCCCCCTACAACAGATGATGCGAAAACACTTCTTTATTCTCTCATCAGCCTTTCCCCGATTTGCCCTTTGAATTGCAGTTCAAAGTTCAGGGAATCTTCATCATCTTCATCCCTATGAATTTGAAGTTCCAAAACATCTTGGAGGTCAGCTGCACCCAAACCTAGTGCATCCTCCCTTGATATGTGTTCAATTATATCATTGGACTTGAGCAGAGTCAATACGTGTGTCTTTTTATCAGACTTCCACTTTAATATTTTTGAGTCCAATGGGTTTCTTGGGAGAAGTTTTATTTGTGATGAGTTTGGAGATGGAGGTCTGCTTGTCAGCTTTTTCATAGTTTCAGCAAGTTGAGCTTGAAGCTTTATTAAAGCATCATCCAAACCATAAAAGATCTGATTCTTGATAGCCCATTTCATAATGTCAGGTTCTTTCTTTTCATCTTCCTCATCCATCTGCTGCTGTCTTTTTCTTTGACTCAAGACTTGGATGGATGCATCAGAGGATGTGAACAGCTTTGTAAGAGAGAGGGTCTGCTGCTGAGACTGATCAGTGGTTTGGTCTTTGTAAACTGGCTTCTTAGGAGCTATTGGATCAGTTTCTCTTAGTTTTTCCAACTTATCATATATCTGATCAGCATACTGCCTAGACCATCTTGAAATGGTCCTAACATTCCCATACTTGGTTGCAACCAGCTCAGCTCTCTTCCTCTTGTATTCTAAGGCAAGATCTGCACTGGATTTCTTGAACTTGTTCGAGTTTGGTGCAGTCTTCTTCATCTGAGGATCATTCTTCATCCTTTCACATCTGTTTGCTTCTTCTTTAAGAGCTGTGAGAGGCCAGTCTTTGAATTGATGTTCTTTGGCTGGGTATGGTTTGTCTCTGATGATAAGTTCTATGAGTTCTTTCCTTAGCTTTCTTTGAAGATCAGCATTGGGTGGCAGATTTGACATCTCCTTGCTCAAGTCTCTTGCAAAGTCTTCCAGCTTACTGACTTTACTTAACCCATGATGCATTCGACTTGACAAGTTGGTGTCACCTTTCCCTTTACTCTCTTGCTTAGCAATGTATTCAGCTTTCTTGGCTTTTAGTTTTAGAAACTCATCCATGTTTCTTGGATTTCAAAAGCTATGAAGAGATGGGAAGGTTCTCTTGGATGGATCATCCTCTGTATAGAATTATCGCATTTCATCTTTAACTACATGCAATTCCAGAGGATAGGTTACTGCCAATGGTATGTCTCGTGCAGGGTTGTGATCAGTGAGTGGTTAAATAAGTGGATTTGATGTTGGTGATGGAGGAGGGATGAATGGTTCAGGGTTTGTTTGGATAAATAGTGAAGATGAAATAGGAGTAGGTGCAGGTATATCATCATCATTCACTGTGAACTTTCTTTTTCTTGTATAGACTGATTTTGGTGAAGGAGTTTTTGTAGGAGTTTGGGTTATAGGAGTGAAAATTAATTGTGATGGGAATTGAAATGTTATGGGAGTGGTGGATTGACTAACAACTGGTGTCTCAAACATTGTTGTCTTAACATCTGTTGAGCTTTTTGTAGTGTCAACATCTGTTGCATTTGAAGATGGTAATGGTGAAGATGGTTTAGTTTTCTGCTTTTTGGGCGGAGGTTTTTGTGGTGAGGGTGTTAGTTTAGGTGTAGCAGTGGATGGCCTTTTAGTACTAGCAGTGGTTTTGGGACCAGCAGTGGTTGGCTTTTTAGGTGTTTGTGGTTGTGGTTTAGAAAATATGGCAAGTGGTGGTTTGTTGTGTTTGAATGATTTCTTTCTGTTTGAAGTGCCAAGATCTTTTGTCTTGATTTCTCAATCTTTCAACTCCTTTTGTTCCTTTTTCTAAATCCTCTCCTTTGTTTCATTCTGATTCTGTGTGGTCTTTTTGTTTGCAATTTCTTCATCTGCTAGAATATTAAGGGTTTCATCAATTCCCTTTTCCTTTTGTTTTACAGATGTTTCAGAAGAAGTTGTAGAAGACTTCTTTGCAGGCTCTAGCTTTTGTCTTGCTGTTGCCTTACCAAAATTTTTCATGTTGTGTTTCTCCCCCTTTTTGGCATCATCATCTTCTTTTTCAAAGACAAGTGCAGGGGTAGTGCCAGTCAATTTTCCTAGGGCTTCTTTGATGCCCCTGATATCAGCCTGAGTATCTTTATATCTTGCCTCAACCATAACTCTTACAAATTCTATTTCTGTTTTATGTTGAGCAGCAAGCAGTTCCCTTTGAGCAGAGAGAATAGGTTGGACAACATTCCAAAGCTCTTCAGAGTAATGTTGAGGTGTTGGCTGACTTTTGGAAGCTTCTACCAAAAACTTGAGTGAGTCATTCATGGTAGCAATAGTGTTTTCAATGGTTGAAAGCCTCTCCGTCAAAACTTGATATTTTAAACAAGCACCCAACTTAATGGGATCATCTGATTTCCCACCAGTGGTGGTTGTATCAGCTGTTGAAACATGATGAGTCTCGAAAGTTTCATCAACTAATGCCCCTTTTGCTCGGTACTAGGGACTTCCCTCTACAGTGGTTACCTTAGAAATCTCACCAGTGGTTAGCTTGAACACACTAGTGGATACCTTGGTAGCATCAGCCAGTTGTTGCCTTCAAGGGAGTCTTATTGATGAAACTAGTGCTCAGATGTAGATCAGTGGATCCAACATCTGTAGTAGCTGCTCCACTTGAACTACCAAAAAGAATTTTATGAAATTCATGTGGGGTAACCTCCACAGTTGTTTGATGGTTAACCAATTGAATTGGTTCAGACACAGCCAATGTAGAAGTTTTACTATCATTAATGTGTTGGTGCGAGGGGCTGCTTTGTGTTTGAATTTCAATGGCATCAAACAAAGGTATAATGGATGGTGGAATTTGAGATGTGGAGAGTGGTGTTGAAAGAGAATTTGCCCAGGGAGAAGGGTTGTTAAGCATACTCTCAATTGAGGTTAATACTTCATATTGAGGTGTCCCTGTGCTTACAACATGTTCCTTTTGTGAGGAATCATGTGGAGTTGAGGTTTTGGGTGGAGATCTTTCTAACTGCTGTGAGGAAGGAGCAAAGTAGTTTCAAGTGACTTTTGTGTTGTCACTGGGTTAACTTCTGGGATCTCATCTTCCAGAAGGCCCTTTTTAGTGGGTTTGGTGGGCTTAGTGGATTTCTTTTTGGTCTTTTTTGTGGTTTTTGGTAGGGGTTGCACAGCAGTGGTTGTGCTACTATGGTCACCAAGAGTAGTGAGCTCAGCAGCTGAAGTCTGAGGAGCAGATGTGGACTCATCCAAATTTTGCTCAGACTCCCCTGTTTGTGTTTGAGAAACTTTTGACTCTTTAGCCATAAGGCGAGTAAATATTTCAGAGGATATACTATTTATTTGAAAATGTGCACCTTGTACAAGAACTTGTGCGATTTCTTTTGGAATTTTCTGTTGTAAATAATAACTTAAAAATCTTGGAAACAACAAGAAAGCTTGTGGCTTCTTATCTTTAATATTTTTCAGATTATTAACTAAATCAGTGAACAATGCTCGGGAATAACTGAAATCAGTTTTAGACATAATAGCATACCCCAAGTATTGGATTTTCAAAGGAATTTCGTTAAAAGTAGTTGTTTTATTTGAAACACAGGTGAGCAGGGTATGAAACAGGAATTTCATAGGAGGTAGAAATTCTCCCTTTTGCATAGTTGCTTTTGACAACTGTCCTGCATACCCTCTTTCGATCAAATCAATTTGATACTCATCTATAGAGAAAGAGGTTTTACCTGCTAAAATGTTCATCTAAAAGACCTCTGAGATGGTTTGTGGTGTTATTGGGACCAAGATACCTCCTACTTTTGATGAAATTGCCCATGGCTTTTTATCTTGAATTTCAAGTTTTGCATTAGCCCAGAAATCTCGCAGGGTATCTTGATAAATGGGTGTATTATAGGTGAGCAAAGTTTTATACTTTGAGGATGATAGAGCATCAATGATAGAATGGAAGTCGGTATTTTTGCTTGTTTTTTCAAGGGTACAGAGATAATTGTGTGGGTGTTTGATAATGAGAGCCATGATCGTAGTGAAAAATCGCGAATGGAAGAGAAAAGGATGAACGGAAGAAGGAACCCGCTTTTGAAGAATTTTTGAATTTGATACGACAGTGAAAACTCTGTTTGGGGTTTTTATCAGGGTTTTATTCAAGGGAAAAAGTGAATGCTGACGTGGCAGCAGTTTCAAAGATCGGACTGTAACACCCCGTGTTTTCGAATGTCAAAGTCAAAGTCAAAGTCCAAGTCAACTTTGACTGTTAATGTTTCTTTTTACTTTTTGTATATGTGGAGTAAGTGTTGTCTAAATAAAATGATCGAATGTTAAATCAATGCGACCGATTTACGACTGTGAATAGTAGGAAGTAACAATGCGACAAAGTTAATCAATCGATAATCAAGTAATCAAATCAATCATCGAACTCGAACCTCAAATTATGCGAATTTTGGTATTGCTATATGTGTGTGTGTGCCTTATGTGTTACTTGTGCATGTTTACTTTATGTTTTGTGTGGTATTCAATCGAATCAGTCGAAACTCGAATCGAAACTCGAAAAGCAATCAAACTCAAACGAAACCGACATCGAAAGGTGACTTATAGATGATTGTATGTCAAATATAGTAGTTGGGACTGAAAGTAATTTGACTAGGAACTCTATCGTATTCGTATAATCGTCCATCGAAATCGAAATATCGAAAACCGTCGCGAAACACTAAAAAAAAGGGGGTTCCTGATCGAACAGGAATCACTGATCGAACAGGCTAGCCGATCGAACATGATGTTCGATCGAGCAGCCCAGCCGATAGGAGATCCTGGCCGATCGGCTACCACTTTCCTCTTTTGGAGCCTATAAATAGCCCTGTCATTGTCACACTTACTACTTTTGGAAAGCTCTGACCGAACCAGCCCTTGTTCTTCACCTTTTCTCAGATTTCTGTCAACTCCGGTAAGTTTTCACTCTAATTCTTGTACGTTTTTTATCATTACACGATTCTACACCTTTCTATCTTTCAAAACTTAATTTCTAACCGTGAAATCACCAAGATCTAAGTGTTCTTGGATGATGTCATCATGGTGTTCTTGAAGAACATCATACTTTGGCCTCATTCAACCGTGAATAGCTTAGATCTGACCGATTTCCACATAAACAAACTAGGATTTGTAAGAATCTTAACATTTCATGGAAGGATATCCAACTTTCTTTCAACTCTTTTACACTCAAAACCTTAAAACCGATAGAAACGGAGCTCGAACCAACTAATTAATCACTCGAACAGTCAAGAGGTTCAAGATTCGGATTCTATCTACGAGGTTCACCGATTTAGGGTTAAACATCAAACTACCGTTCCGAACAGTTCACCGGCCGGACTTGGGTGATTCCTGTCCGAACCGGTGAAGCAAGTAAGAACCCACGTTCTACGGTTTAACTCGCTGTCAAAATACCTTAAAATCATGACAAATAATCAAACAGCCAAGTGTTAGACGAAAGGCCGACCAGGTCAGAATTGCTGGCCGAACGGCTAGGCTGTTTGAACGAACAACCCAACCGATCGGACATACCAGCCGATCGACCGGGCCAGCCGATCGGCTAGCACATGGTCCCACACTTTTCAAAACTCCATGAAGTATGATATTGACGAAGTGGTGTTCGATCGAATATGCTACTCGATTGGTAAACATTACTCTTCGGATCATGAGATACTATGCTTCAACACTTAATCGATTTTGCAACTCGTTCGTAGTATGGAATGCCAGCCGATCGAACAGGCTGTTCGATCGAGTGACATCCTGCTGAGGACTACTTCTGAAGTTCCTAACCGATCGGTTAAGCCGGCCGATCGAACAGACCGTTCGATCGATCGACCTGAAAAGTAAGAACATTTCAGTGTTCTCAAATGCTACAACGAAAACTTCAAAAGTTCAAACCATCATACACAAACACATCAGAGGATGAAACAATCCACTCGAACGGTCCAGCCGATCGAGCCTACCGGCCGATCGACCAGGACTGTTCAAACAGACTTTCAAGCCGAACGAACAGCCTGTTCGATCGAACCTGCCGTTCGATCGGCCAGGATATTCGACCCATTTACCTTTGTTTGCATTTCCGCGTTACTTATCATTATGCTATCGAACTATTCAGGCTAACCCTACTCCCAGCGCTCCCTTCAATCCATAATCAATCACTGTGAGTATACTCGAATCCCTTTTTGCTTTAGCACTTTTGGGTGTTACATACGTTACCTATCAAAATCACAATCGAACACACTATTCAAACTATTTGAACGCTTACCGATTGCATGTATTACGTGACTAAATGTATGCTTGTTGTTATGTTTACATGTGGAATGTTGTCTACCTGCCTTAGCAACATAGTACTATAGTTTGGACTCAGCACCCGTTCTTACGGGGGTTGTTAAGGACAATTACTTGCATGGATTACGGTGGTAATCATGTATTGCAAACTGTCTCGGACAGTCAACCCGCAGTCGTTGGTATCGATAGGTCCATGTCGATAATTAATATGCATCATTTCCTTCTGTGTACGTGCTGGTTATGCGTAAACTATTCGAACTCTATATGCTATTATTAAACTTGTATGCTCACCTTTACATTTTATGTATTGACTTTATTTTAACGTATGTGACAGGTGTTTAAGATAATTGCTTGCTAGGGAAGTGAAGCTAGAATAAAGCTTTAGAGGCCCCCAACAAATAGTTGTCTGTCAAGAACAAGCAACTAGGGCATAGTTGTCTGTAGATCTTGTCAGGCCGGGTCTTTAGGAGCATTTGAACAATATTTATGTTTTGTATTAACTTAAATCTGAGTTGTCGGAACAGAACTACTTGTTTGGATGTTATCTATAATAATGTATTTGTTTATTCGGGATACGGTATGGGACGTATCTTTAACTGGATTATATAGATAGTTGTTATGGAAACTTCTGAACAATCTATTTCGCTCAGTGCCATGCCCCGATGATTCCGCCATCGGTTGGGGTGTGACACGGACGGTTAACATCTGCCCACATGCCAACCTCTGATGGACAATATCAGTGGTTGAGAACAGAGAATGATCAGAACAGTGGCTGATTTTAACTATCGGTGGATAGACATGAGTGGTTGAAGCATTGATGTTTAGTCAACAGTGGTCAAAAAGGAATATAAGGAAATAGAGGTTGTCTTTCAGCAGTGGGTGAATTTTCAACAATCAGAGGTTTGAAACAAACAGTGGATATGGACAGACTTTTAAGGATTTATGAAAAATTTCATTTTAACTATTTCTAAGGTTGGATTTTTTATTTTCTGAAAACATTTTAATGCTTTTTATTCATGTAAAAACACGATTTTGCATGTTAGTCCATGTTAAGCATGCCAATTCTAGAGATCAAGCTTTCAAAGGTGGATGTGTCTAATGCTTTTGTTAGCACATCTGCTAGCTGATCCTTAGTTGGAACATGATACAGAGAAATCAAACCTTTTTCATAGCAATCCCTCATAAAGTGATGTCTGATGTCAATGTGCTTGGTGGTTGAATGAGATACTGGATTTTTTTTGTATATTTTTAGCTGCTTGACTATCCAACATAAGAGCTGTCTTTAAAGCAGTTATACCAAAATCCAGCAGTTGATTTTGAAGCCACAACAGTTGGGCTGTACAGCTTGAAGCAACAATGTATTCTGCTTCAGTGGATGTGGAAATAACTGCTTGCTTTTTGCTTTGCCAAGACACTAAGCAATTGCCTAGGAATTGACACCCTCCTGATGTAGAGTTCCTAGTTGTGTTGCAGCCAGCAAAATCACTGTCTGAGAAGCCAGAAAGCTTAACATTCCCATTAGCAGGGTACCAGATACCAAGTGTGGGAGCACCCCTTATGTATCTGAATATCCTTTTCACAGTAATGAGGTTAGACTTCCTAGGTGCTGATTGGGATCTAGCACAAACACAAGTTGCAAACATGATGTCTGGCCTAGATGCAGTTAGCTGGTACAATAAAGACCCAATCATGCTTCTATATAATGTTTGATCAAGCAAATCATCTTTCTCATCATACATGACAAGCTTTGTGGTTGCCATGGGTGTACTGCATAGTTTACAATCATTCATCTCAAATTTGTTTAAAAGATCTTTTACATATTTGCTTTGATAAATGAAAGTGCCATTTTGCAATTGCTTAACTTGGAGACCAAGAAAGCATTGTAGTTCACCCATTGCACTCATTTCAAACTCTGCTGTCATGAGTTGTCTAAACTCTTCACACATTGCATTTCATATGCTTCCAAATATGATGTCATCCACAAAAATTTGGACAATCATCAAATCTTTTCCTCTCCATTTTAAAAACAAGGTTTTATCAATTTTACCTCTTGTGAAACCAATAGAGATGAGAAAAGTGGAAAGAGTTTCATACCAGGCTCTAGGTGCTTGTTTCGGGCCATACAAAGCTTTGTTTAGCTTGTAAACATGATCTGGATGAAATGGATCCTCAAAACCAGGAGGTTGACAAACATATACCTCTTCTTGAATCTTACCATAGAGGAATGCATATTTGATATCCATTTCATACACCTTGATATTATGGTTGACAGCAAAGGCTAAGAACAGTCTGATAGCTTCAAGTCTTGCTACAGGGGCAAACGTTTCATCATAGTCAATGCCCTCTTCCTATCTAAAGCCTTGAACCACAAGCCTGGCTTTGTTCTTGACAATAATGCCATTTTCATCTATTTTGTTCTTGACAATAAGCCTGGCTTTGTTCTTGACAATAATGCCCCTCTTCCGGTCTAAAGCCTTGAACCACAATCTACTTTGGCTGCAAATTTTGAAATTGAATCTTTTAAATATAAAATAAAGCATGGGCAGCCAAAGACTTTAAAATATGAGATCAGTGGTTTGATTTTGAACGGAGTTTCATAGGCAGTCTTTTGATGTCTGGGGTTGATCAAAACTCTGTTCTGCACATAACAAGCAGTGTTTACAGCCTCTGCCCAACCTGAGTCTGCAAGCATTGTTTTGGCAGTTTCAATCAAAGTTCTATTTTTCCTTTCAACCACCCCATTTAGTTCTAGTGTTCTTGGGATGCTGTACTGCCTTACAATCCCTTTTGACACACAGAAATCATCCAACTCCTTGTTTTAAACTCTGTTCCATTGTCACTTCTAAAGATTTTTACTGGCAAGTCAAACAAATTGCTTTTCAACCTGTTTGAAAAAGTCTTGCAAAATACATGCAGTCTCATCTTAGAAGGTAAAAAGTAAGTCCATGTAAACCTAGAAAAATCATCTACAATAACCAAACAGTATCTTTTCTTTTTCAAACTCATGATTTTTACTGGGCCAAACAAATCCATGTGCAACATTTGCAAACACTTGGTTGTTTTGGACTCTTCAATGGACTTGTATGAGCTTTTATGTTATTTACCTTTTAGACAGGAAACACAATGATCAGAACAAGTAAACAGTTTTTGTGGAAGACCTCTTACAAGGCCTTGTTTTGAGAGTGTAGTGATAGTCTTGAGATTTGTGTGCCCAAGTCTTCTGTGGCATAATTATGTCTCTTTGTTAGAGGCGGCTGAGAACAGACAAGCATCAGTCATTAGGTTATCTTTTGACATATCAACTACATACACATTGCCACTCCTTTGAGCAACAAGCTGAGTTTTACCCCCGGCTATGACAGCTTCAATCTTTTCACCATTTCTGGTCCAATAATCTTGCAGTTATCCTTAGTGAAGAATGACCCATAGCTTTTGTCACTCATTTGTGAGACACTAAGGAGGTTAAACTTCAGATTATCAATAAAATTGACATTTTCAAACTTGAGATTCCCATTCTGAACTGTTCCAGACCCCAACACGTTTCCCTTAGAATTGTTACCAAAGGATATATCACCCCCTCCAGGGTTTTTGAAATCTTTGAGTAGGGCTCTACATCCAGTCATGTGCCTAGAGCCTCCACTATCTACATACCATAAACTATCTAAGCATGCAGAACCTCCCTGCACATCAAGTAAACAACTAGTTCAGGAGGGTCTCCAAAGCCAATAAGGCTTTGGATGGGGTCACAACAAGATCAGCCTCAAGTCCAAGAAGATAGACAGTGGTTAGCTCTTGAACAGTTTTTGAAACATTTTTCTCTAACAACTTTTGTGGACCATTTCCTGTCAGATGTTGAAATCCAAAAGGATGCCTGTTCACTTTTGGTTTAGAAGGCTTTTTGTAAACCTCATAAACATATGGGACCCTTTGGTATGGAGGTTGACCTTTTCCTCTTTAGAATTGGTTTGAAGGTGGTGCATCTGTCACTTGCACATCTCAGGGAGCAGATGTTTTGTTCAACTGTTTTGTAACAGCTGTTTGGACAGACACAAATGGTTGTTGTTTCTTGATGCATGATTTTGATGAACTCTCAAGTGTTTTTGAAGTGTACTCTTTTCTTTTAACCTCAAAACTTATGAGCTACACACACTCTTGAGTGAGATGATTGGTTTTTCCACAGATGGTGCAACTTGATGCAGGCTCAATTATACTTGTTTTGTTAATGTCAAAAGCCTTTAAATGAAAACAATCCTTTGTGGAATGATTTCTCTTTTCATAAAAGTCACAAAACAGATTTTTAACTTTTTCTCTTTTCTTCCTCTTTTCAAGTTCCTTTGCAACAGAGTTTTGAACCTTTGTTGGGATGTCTTTAAGAGGAATGATCTTAGCCTTAGGTGCTTTAACACCCTCAACTATGGAAAAATCCATTGGTTTGAAATTCTCAAGGATGTCACACTCATCTGACCAGGTGGGTTTGAATTGAGATTTTTCAATCTCCTCAAAGGTTGATGACCCCTCTGGCCTTTCCAAAATGATTTTATTACCATTTTTATCAGTTATTTTAATTTCTTGACCATCCTTGTTTGTTGGTATTATCTCAACTGAACCAGAATCATTTACAGCAGTGTTTTCAGTTTGGTTTTTTTTTCTGAAACCTCTGCCTAAGTTTTCATTACTTTTGATTTGTTTC
This sequence comes from Helianthus annuus, assembly GCF_002127325.2. Classification (NCBI taxonomy): domain Eukaryota; kingdom Viridiplantae; phylum Streptophyta; class Magnoliopsida; order Asterales; family Asteraceae; genus Helianthus; species Helianthus annuus. The sequence continues at coordinate 114,496,629 of NC_035437.2, read as the reverse complement.
TCTAACATCAGCTCATAATCTATGCAGGATTCCACCCATTTTTCACAAGTGATTTGGGTGGATTCCAACTCGTTTTTACAAGCTTGGTATTTTTCTATCATAACTTGGAGTTGGTCCTTGGTTATGTTGTGTTCATGTTTCAGACTGCATATTTCTTTATCTTTTCCATACAATTAGTTTTTCAATTCTTTAACAAATTTTTCAAATTGTACTTCATCTTTTAAAATCGTATCCCTAAGGTTTTCATTCACCTCTTTAATATTAGCAAATGCTATGATGCATTTTTCTGAACATAGTTTTTCAAGACCTGAGTTAATACCTTAGCTGCAGCCATCATGGCACAGTCACATTCATTCTCACAAGCACTTGTATCCTTTTCCACTTCATCAGCACACCATGGGTCAGCAAGAGGTTCTATCAGTGGTTCAGGTTCTGACTTCTCTAACAGTTGTTCACCAACAACAGAAGTAACCACTGCTTCAGCAACTTCATTAACTGTTTCAGCACTAGGTTCCACTTCTTCAGTTTCCTGCCCTTCTGGAATTGACTCTAATGCTACAAAACAAAATTCATCACAAGGAATATCATTCTTAGAAAATAGAGCAAAATTATCATCATTCAAATCATCAGGCATATTGTTGGTGCATATGTCTGTTGATTTCGTCTTGTATCAAGTCATGTAATAGGTTAGATAGACCAGGACACGTAGTACGAGAGAAACGGAAAACAGGGACGAGCCAGCAGGTTCATGCGAAGTGACTAGTTCGTGCGAACTAGCCAGTCCGCATGACCTGGAATGTACTGGTTCGTGCGACCTGGCTTCTCTTATAAATAGGAGGTCTTGGTTCTTTCTTTGTAACTTCAGAACTTCAGATTCCGGTAGCGAAGCTCTGTCGAAGTGTCGCCAAGCCTGTAAAACGTTGTGAAACCAATGCAATCGACAGTTAATCTACTTCTAAGTGTATATCAAGCTGAATGAATATCAAATCAATGAATTCCGCCTCTGATTTGGTCAAGAACTCTTCTGATTGTCTCGTTTGATCGACTCAACAATCCTAACAAGTGGTATCAGAGCTCAGGAGGAAGAGTTCTTATCATTTCAGCTTGTTTTCAAGGATAAACTCTGATTTCTACTCGTTTCTACTCATTCTTCTACACTTTTTCATTAAATTCCAACGAATTTACGGTCAAAATGATCTGAATTTGACATATAACACGTAAAATACTGTTTTAATCAATCCTTGAAAAAAATCAGACTTAAAATCAACCTAGATCTTGATAAAATGGACCAGATCGCGTGAAACACTTGTCAGATCGTTCAAAGTTTTTCCAGTTCGCACGAGGTGATTATCCAGGTCGCGTGGAAATTTTCCCAGATCGCACGGTTTGAACTCAGGTCGCACGGTTTGAACCAGGTCGCGTGAGAGTGTATCAGGTCGTGTGAGATTTGAATCAGGTTGCACGAGGTGACAAGTTCATTTGAAATCTCATTAGATCGTTTGAAATTGTTCAGTTTGCACCAAATCCAGATCGCACCAAATCCAGATCGCACCAAATTCAGATTGCATCAAATCCAGGTCGTACGAGTTGAATCCAGATCGTGTGAAATCTCAGCTCGTTTGAACAAATTGTTTTTGTGAACTTTTGAAACCGAATCATGGAAAACGAATTTTACAACGCATTTGCTACCCCGATCACTATGGCTCAGAACGTGAACTTAGAAAATGAAATGGGAACCATGCAAAAACCACTTAAGCTCATGAGTATCGAGGAGTATAATGGATGGGAAGAACGTTTTGAAAATTGGGTTCAAGCGAATCACTTAGATGCGTGGGAATGTGTTGAAGAACGATATGTTAGACCGATTGATGAATACGGAGAGATTGTTGCTATTAAAGATTTAGATGATAAAGAGAGAAAGAAATACAAAAGTGAAAAGATGATGATCAGTATTTTGCAACAATCCATTAAGGAAGACATCTTGATTTTATTGCAACACAATGGAAGTGCACATTCAATGTGGAAAGCACTAAAAACGAAGTTTGTTGGAAGTCAAGACATGATCAAGAACAAAAAATCGCTTTTGAAGAAAGAATTTGATTTAGTTCGTGGGTTGAAAACTGAAAACACCAAAATGATTATACAAAGATATTGCAATTTGGTGGTTAATATGAAGCGATTGGATATCAAGCAAGATAGAGAAGAATGGGTTGAAAAATTGGCTGATGCGTTACCACAAGATATTTGGGGCACGTATCTTATGATTTTAAAGAATAATGGTGAATTTGCAAATCTATCATTGAGCAAGTTTATTGAAAAACTTGAAGTTCAAGAGATGGAATAACGGAAGATGGAGAAAATGAAGAATTCTAATGGTGAACAGGACATTGGTCTGTACTACAAAGGAAATACGAATGATAAAACCAACATTGCACCAAAGATCGAAACTGCATTTAACGCAAACAGTTCTTCTGGAGGGGTATCTCAAGGATATAACAACAATACTAGATTCTCTTCATATCCATCAGTTGATCCAAATTTTTCAGCAACCAATAATGGCCAAGTACTACAATGCAACATTGCATTACCTCTTCAGAATGGTCAGAATTTTTCGGAAGAGGTTGACAAAGGTCATATATCATTATTGGTGACTGTATTAGAGTCTTATGAAAGTTTGGTAGCCGGAAAAATTGGTAATCCAATGTTGACCAAAGAGGATTATGATCAGATTGATGCTGAAGAGATGGAACTCATGGATATAAAGTGGTGTATGGCTAGTGTGTTGAGAAGAGCTGAGAAGTTTAAACAGATCACTGGAAGAGATGATTTCCGTGATGCTAGAACTTCACCTTTAGGTTTTGATAAATCTAAAAGTACTTGTTTCCGTTGCAGGGAGAAGGGGCACTTTAAGCGAGAATGCACAAATCGCGAAGCAAGTGGAGCTCAACATCCATTCGGCAACAATGATTATCATCGAAAAGCGATTTATCATCAAGTTGCTCAATAGCCGCATCAACAACAATCGTCACAAACTTCACATGCTAGGAAGAATTTGATCGAGGAGCCATCAAAGAAAGCTTATCTAGTTCATCAAAAAGATGAGAGAATTCCAGAAGGTTTTAATTGGGATAAGTATGACCCTAACAGAACGTCAGAGTCTCGAGCATTTGTTGCTCAAATTTTTGATGATTCAACTGTTGAAGATGAATTGGCGTATGTTTATCACGAATCTCAACAATTCAGTCCTAAAAAGAAAGAAGAAGAATCAATTTCAACAAAAGAGGCTTCAGAAAAAGCACCAATTTTTGATCACCCATCAGATGAAGAGAGTGATGATGACAGTGAAGAAATACGAAAACTTGAATATTATAAAAGAAAATTTTCATATGATAGGGATAATTTGTATTTTGCAGGTAAAATGGAAGATATCAAACCTGAAGAAAATGTTCGAGTGATAAAGAAGCGGGTTAAAGAAATTTCAGCTATCAAGGTTGAGAAAAAAACAGATACTGAAAAGATGCCTGAGAAGTGTGAAAATGGTGATACTATGAAAAGGCACAACAACAAATTGATTCATAACATGAACAGACTGAGAGAATCTTATGATGTTTTAAACAAAGCTATGAATCAATACAACAAGTTAAGCAATGAGCAAGAGATAGCTATGAAGACACACAATGGAGCGTTCATGACAAAGCAGAAAATCATCAATCAACATTGAGAAATATGCTGAACTTGAACAAAAATTGGAAACTCAGAGGATAGAAACTGAGAGGGTAAACAGGTTATTGAAAAGTTATTCATGTGCTTCTTATGTGATTGACAGGATTTACCCTACAGTAGAAGGAATGAAAGCGTTTGAAGAGAAGAACTCTGAAGTAAAGAATACCAGTAAGAAACATAGTACCAATTATTCAAAGTGTCCACCGCCACTTGAAGAAGAATATTCTCCACGAAATCCTAATTCAGAAAGAGTAAAAAAGGCAACTAATTTAAAGTGGGAATCTGAACCATCAGATGGATTGCCAGATAATATTGACGTCACATTCACATCATCTGACACAAATCATGAGTCTGAGTTAATAAAGAAAGTAGTCGATCAGGTGTTGAATAAGGATGAGGAGTCAGAGTCTAAATCTGAAAATTCGAGTTCATCAGACAAAAGCTCGAGTTCACCGGTCAAAAGGGTTTACAATAAAGATTTTCTGATATCACAAAATAATTTGAATGACGAAACATTCAAAGTAGCATATACTTTGAATGATTCAGACAAATTATATTCTGATGAAGAATTTCCAATAAGAGGTGTTAAAACTGAAATGATTAAAAAGGTTTTCAAACTAACATAAATTAATATTTCTGAAATAAAAGATGTAAATCTTACTGAAAAACCTAAAAATAAACACTTCAAGATTTCAACAAAGGTTAAAAAAGAAAAAAGGTTACAGTTCTGGTTATCAAAAGAAACCAAACCATAACAGTAATTTCAAAAAGAAAGGTTTAGGTTTTATTCCACCTGAAAATCATAAAAATGAGAAAATTTATAAACCAAAAACTAAATTTGTTTCAGGAGCAAGTTCAGAAGAAGAGAAAGAGAATTTGTTCAGAAAGCAGACGAACAAAGAATTCCTTGCTAAGAAGCAAGAGGGAATGAAGAATGATGTTGTAGGTCCACCTGGAGGATCGAGTCAACTTCTATTCCTGTTTTCCGACAAACCCGAGAGTGTGGAATCCAAACGGGTAAGTTAAAGTGTGACAACCCGAACTTTCAAGGTTAGTAACGTTAATCTTGTGAGTCCAACTTCTCGTTATTCCCCTCCAACGTGTTAAATATTATGTGTTGTTATAACTCCGTTAAACTTAAACTTAAACGTATGTTAACCTTGCTAATAACTTATTATGTATTTGGGTCGCATTTATTCTTAAACCGCTTTGGGCCGGTCGCGAATACTACTGGGCCGCTACAACCATTAGATGTGTGTACCGCCAACTATTATGAGTGCATTATTGGATTGTCATGTTATCTGTCTTGTATGCTTGTTATTCGATGTGACACCCCGTTGAAACACGCTAGCTTGGCAGTGGCTGCTTCAACTTTCGGGACGAAAGTTCTTAAAACTTGGGGATAATGTGACACTCGAGGTTTTTCCGAACGATCACCTTGTAATATTTTGTGCATATATGAATATTATTAAATGAAAACGTGACCTTTGTGCATGATATGTGATGTATGTATGTATTATATATAGATATATAAGAGCCGAAACCACGACCCGAGACCATGACTCGCAACCGGGCGGTTGCGAGTGGGCCACTCGGTCTCGAGTGGGCCGTTGAGCCGAAACCGGTTTGGGCCGAAACCCCAAGCCCAACCCGAAAACACCCCTTGTATATATATCCAACCTTTCCCTTATTTCTTTCATTTGGCACAACACACCAACACACACTCCTCCTATTTTCTCTCAACAAGAAACCCCAAACAACATCCCAACCTTCTCCAATTTTCGGCTCAAGCAAGGACCTCGGACGAGGACTCGGTCAAGCTCGGATCACTCGGACACTTCATCTTCTCTCATTCTCTTCTCCTTGTTTTCGGCTCCTCCTTTTCATAACCGGTTAGTGTTATCTTTTCGGTACAAGATTTAGGCATGTTGTATGAACTAGAAGATGCTTGGTTAGTAGTTTATGCATGATTATTAGGTTGTTTGGTAAAGTTTGTGAATATGTGTTAACATGACTAAAATGACTTGATATTGGTAGTTACAAGTGTTCATAGCCAACTACACTATGCTTTAAAGTTTCTTGCAAAAATGATGTTGATAAACATAAGATTTCGGCTATAAAGTGTATGTTTCTTTGTTCTTTCATGATGATCTTGTTGATATATGTGATTTTTGGTTCATTAAATGTATGATTGTTATGGTGAAAACCCTAGAAAAATATGAATATAGGATGAACTAGTTGAATGTTGGGTTGAAGATTTAAAATGGCAATGTTTGATCCATATTTTAGTAATGACAGTTTAAGAAAAGTGTTTGTAGAAATCCTATTGGTAGTTTCCTAATCTGGGTCTGATTTTATGTGTACAATTTGGACTGTCATATCTGCATCATCACGTGTGTATGAAAGTGACAGATTACGACTCGCAACCACGGCTTCCCGACTCGAAACCACACCGTTGCGACTCGCAACCAAAGCATGACAAGTCGAAACCACGAGATTTCGACTCGAGACTACGACGGTTGCGACTCGCAACCAACACGTGACAACTCGAGACCACGGTTGCGACTCGCAACCATAACGTGACAAGCCGCAATCACCTGGTTGCGACTCAAGACCAGCTGGTTGCGAGTGGGCTGTCTATTTTGGTTATTGGGCCATTCTGTGTCTAACCTGGGCTATCTGTTGACTGGATTATGTGTTGCTGTTGACTGTTTAATTGATTAGGCCGGCCCAATAACCCAATGACTGTTTACCTGTATGTATGTTACGTGCCTTGTATGTGTTTTACGTAAATGCTTGTACACCAAACCTGACCCATACCGGTAACCATGTTAGGACGTGGTGACCAACGTGATTGACAAGTAACCTAAACCTACCGAGCAACCCAAGGTGAGTTCACAACTTAAAAGCATGCGTCCCGGTGGTTTGGGACACGAGACAAAAACAATCCTATCCCCTGGTAAAAGGGGATACCATTTACATACCATCCCTAGTTATTGGGAACAAAACTTACTTTTCCTTCCCGGGTATTGGGAAACCTTTTGGTTAATTACTGTTTATACGGATTGCAACTAACGGCACTAAACGAAACTCTATCACTCAAGTCCCTACTACAAATACCGATTAGTCGCCGGGTTAGGCGAGCGGGTTATTAGTTGATAGCGCTATTTAGGTGTTTACCAGCCTCACACCGTGCCCTGGTTTGGGACGGTCGTGAACTAATGTACTCAGAAATCCGTCAATGATGATAGAACATTGACATCGGGGCATCCTGCGGATACGCAACGGTTACCTAGTGTTCGGTATTGGAAAAACAGTTTAGTCGCTAACTTTTGGGGTAGCTCCCCAGGGCATGTATAAACGGATAAATTAACCGGTGAAACAAAGTTTTTGGTAATTAAAACTGGACAACTAGTGGACTCACTCAGCATTATTGTTGACCCCTTACTGCATGCTTTGCAGGTAACCAGTGACGAAGGAGCTTGCAGCTTGGGAACGTGTAGTGTCTGCTCACCCTTGTGTTGGGTGTTACCTTATTTTGAATATGAACTTTGTTTTAAACTACCTTACTTATGCTTCCGCTACTTATTACTGTTTTGGAACTTAAAACTTCAAACTCTGAACTTAATATTTGCTAAGCTTATGAATAGTAAGTATTACTTTTGTTATCAACTTAAGTATTCGGTATAATTGGTGGCTGGATCCTGGTCAGTCACGCCCCCGAAGCGGGTGTTATCCGCAGGTGGATTTTGGGGGTGTGACAGATTGGTATCAGAGCCATTGGTTATAGTGAACTTGGTTTTAAAAAAGGGGAAAAATCTTTTTGGGAGAAAACCAGACTATAACCCGTGACTCGTGATGACACTACACTCCAAGTGCAAGGCTCGACACATCTGACCTCATAGCTCGGACCAGTGTTTACTTGTTTACTTTATGTTTCCTGTTATGCTATACGTACTAGTATGCCTAAACTAGATAGATGCACCTCTCTCTTCTATCTCATTCTCGCTACATACGACATCACACTCATACTGTGTTTTCTGGTTATGAAGACAATGAGTGGACGCGGAAGGGGAAACATCAACATGACGCAGGCTCAGTTCACTAACCTGCTCAACACAGTGGCTGCAGCTTTCGCAGCTCACCCTATAGGTAAGCTCGTTGTTTTAGGATGTTTAGATCCTACCGCCGCATCGACTTTTCGCCTCTAAACCTATACGTTTCGCTTCTCACCCTATAGGTCAGCATGCACCCGCGCAACCACCAGTGTGTACTTTCAAAACTTTCATGGATTGCAAGCCTCTCCCTTTCAACGGCACTGAGGGTGCCATAGGTCTCCTGCACTGGATTGAGAAAATCGAAGCTGTTTTTGCTGTCTGTGAATGTCCCCCTGCAAATTGGGTGAAATTTGCTACTGCTACGCTTGAAGGAAGCGCGCTTTCTTGGTGGAAGGCGCAGATTCAGATGTTCGGGTTGGAAACTGCTAATGCTACTGCGTGGGAGGATTTCAAGGATATGATTAAGGATGAATACTGTCACCGGGATGACATCCACAAGCTTGAGAATGAGTACTATGAGCTCAAGATGGTTGGGTCGGAAATTGAAACTTACACCAAGCTGTCCAATGATTATGCTGCTCTTTGCCCAAACATGTCTCGACCCATGTATCGAAGAATCGAACTGTACATCAAGGGTTTGGCTCCAGAAATTCGAAGCCATGTCACTTCAGCCAACCACACTACCATTCAGCCGATCGTTCGACTTGCTCACAAACTCACTGATCAGGCCGTAGAGGAGGGCAGGTTGCCCAAAAGGATCGGTGCTACTGTCGGAACTTCTAATGACAGCAAGCGTAAGTGGGAAGGAAGTCAAAGCAAGGATGCTAACCCCACTCAGGCCCCAGCACAACAAAGGAAAACCGAAAACAACAAGGGCGCTCAACAACAGGGTGGCTATCGTGGAAACCACCCCAAGTGCAACAAGTGCAATCGACATCACAGCGGGCAGTGTGTGAAGGGCCAGTGTCAGCGATGTAACAAAATGGGGCATGAGGCCAAGGATTGTAGAAGTCAGTTCCCAGCTAGACAGAACCAGCAACAACCCCAACAGCAACAGCAGCAGGGAAACAACCGGGCATGTTTTAAGTGTGGAGCTGAGGGGCACTTTAAGAAGGATTGCCCTGCACTGAATCAGAATCGCAACAATAATCAGGGAGCTGGGAACAACAACCAGAACAACAATGCTGGGAATGGTGCTAGAGGAAGGGCTTTCGTGATTGGAGCTGGTGAAGCAAGGAATGACCCCAATGTCGTGGCGGGTAAGTTCCTACTCGATGATCGTTATGTTTCTGTGTTATTTGATTCCGGTGCCGATGCTAGTTATGTATCCCTACGTATTAGTAAGAAGCTTAAGCGTCCGCTTTCGTTACTAAGTTCTCCTCATACCGTCGAGTTAGCTAATGGTAGAAACATCGAGGCCTCACATGTTGTCAAAGGCTGCAAACTAGAGTTGTCTGGTCAGACATTTAGTATCGACCTTTTCCCTGTTACTCTTGGAAGCTTCGACGTCGTTATTGGTATGGATTGGTTATCCAAGCATCGCGCTGAGATCCTCTGTCAAGAGAAAGCAGTTCGTATACCTCGCCGTTCGGGCAGACCCCTCATTGTACAAGGTGGCAAAAGTGGAGAAATCTCCGGCGTTATCTCGTTCTTGAAGGCCCAGAAGTGTTTACGAAAAGGGCACACCGCTATCTTAGCACTTGTTACCAACACGCAGGAAAAGGAGAAGAGGATTGAAGACTTTCCAGTGGTACGCGACTATCCTGAGGTATTTCCTGAGGAATTACCTGGACTCCCTCCCCATCGTCAGGTCGAATTCCAAATCGAACTAGCTCCCGGAGCAGCGCCAATAGCTCGTGCGCCTTACCGTTTAGCCCCCGCAGAATTGAAGGAACTCTCTACTCAACTACAGGAACTATTGGATAAAGGGTTTATCCGTCCTAGTTCATCACCCTGGGGAGCACCGGTACTCTTTGTTAAGAAGAAGGATGGCACGTTCCGAATGTGTATTGACTATCGTGAGTTGAACAAGGTTACCATCAAGAATCGTTACCCTCTCCCTCGAATCGACGACCTATTCGATCAATTGCAAGGGTCAAGCTACTATTCTAAGATTGATCTGCGATCAGGCTACCATCAGTTAAGGGTCCGTAATGAAGATATTTCCAAGACTGCCTTCAGAACTCGTTACGGTCATTATGAATTCCTCGTTATGCCCTTCGGAATGACCAACGCCCCTGCAGTGTTCATGGATCTCATGAACCGGGTGTGCAAACCCTACCTCGATAAATTTGTGATCGTGTTCATAGACGACATCTTGATCTACTCGAAAAGTCAGGAAGAGCATGAACAGCACCTACGTCTTATCCTCGAACTCCTTCGCAATGAGCAACTGTATGCTAAGTTCTCGAAATGCGACTTCTGGCTTCGAGAAGTCCATTTCCTTGGGCACGTGGTTAACAAGGATGGAATCCACGTCGACCCTGCAAAGATCGACTCTATAAAGAATTGGCCTACCCCTAAGACTCCGACCGAAGTTCGCCAATTCTTAGGACTAGCGGGATACTATCGAAGATTTATCATGGGATTCTCCAAGATCGCTCAGCCTCTCACGGCTCTTACCCAGAAGGGTATGGTTTATAAGTGGGGTGAAGCCCAGGAAACCGCGTTTCAGAAACTAAAGGATAACCTCTGCAGTGCTCCTATTCTCTCGTTACCTGAAGGAACGGACGACTTTGTGGTGTACTGCGATGCGTCTATTCATGGACTCGGTTGCGTGTTGATGCAACGCGAGAAAGTTATTGCTTACGCCTCTCGACAACTTAAGACCCACGAGAGGAACTACACAACACATGATTTGGAACTGGGAGCAGTGATATTTGCGCTTAAGATATGGAGACATTACCTGTACGGTACCAAGTGCACCATTTACACCGATCACAGGAGTCTCGAGCATATCTTCAAGCAGAAGGAATTAAACATGCGACAACGCCGATGGGTCGAACTTCTGAATGATTATGAATGCGCCATTAAGTATCATCCGGGCAAGGCCAATGTTGTGGCAGACGCCCTCAGCCGAAAGGACACTATACCAAAGCGCGTGCGAGCATTACAACTTACCATCCAGTCTAGTCTCCCTACTCAGATTCGAAATGCTCAGGTTGAAGCTCTGAAACCGGAAAACATCAGGGCTGAGTCCCTGCGAGGATCGAGACAGCAACTAGAACAGAAAGAAGACGGCGCCTACTACGTGGCAGGGCGCATTTGGGTCCCACTTTACGGAGACCTACGAGAGCTTGTGATGGACGAAGCTCATAAATCCCGTTATTCAGTACATCCTGGTGCAGATAAGATGTACCACGACTTAAAAACCACTTACTGGTGGCCTGGCATGAAAGCCCACATAGCAGCCTATGTTGGCAAATGTTTGACCTGCGCAAGAGTCAAGATCGAGTATCAGAAACCAGCAGGCCTACTACAGCAACCCGAAATCCCGAAATGGAAATGGGAACAGATTTCCATGGATTTTGTCACAGGGTTACCTAGATCCCAACGCGGGAATGATACTATTTGGGTAATAGTAGATCGATTGACTAAGTCTGCACACTTTTTGGCCATTAAGGAAACAGACAAGTTTTCTACCTTAGCAGAAATCTATTTGAAGGAAGTAGTCTCCAGGCACGGGGTGCCAACTTCTATTATTTCTGACCGAGACGCTCGTTTTACTTCCGAGTTGTGGCAAGCTATGCACAAATGCTTTGGCTCACGTTTGGACATGAGCACCGCTTATCACCCGCAAACGGATGGGCAGTCTGAACGCACCATCCAAACCCTGGAAGACATGCTTAGGGCATGTGTGATCGATTTTGGCAAGAACTGGGAGAAGCATCTACCGCTGGTGGAGTTCTCCTACAACAACAGCTACCACACTAGCATTCAGGCGGCACCTTTTGAGGCATTGTACGGTCGTAAATGCCGATCACCTCTTTGCTGGGCGGAAATAGGTGACAGTCAGCTCACAGGCCCAGAACTAGTGGTAGACACAACAGAAAAGATTTCCCAGATCAGGCAACGCATGGCGGCAGCTCGTGACCGTCAGAAAAGCTACGCTGACAAGCGTAGAAAACCGTTAGAATTCCAGGTCGGGGACCGGGTTCTACTTAAAGTCTCACCCTGGAAGGGTGTGGTCCGTTTCGGTAAACGGGGCAAGCTGAATCCACGGTATGTTGGACCATTCGAAATTACCGAGAAAATCGGTAAGGTTGCTTATAGATTAAACCTGCCTGCAGAGCTGAGTGCAGTGCACAACGTTTTTCACGTATCTAACCTGAAGAAGTGTTTGTCGGATGAAACACTTGTAATTCCTTTTAAGGAACTGACGATTGATGAACAGCTACACTTTACTGAGGAACCGATTGAGATCACGGATCGAGAGATCAAAACCCTCAAACGTAGCCAGATACCCCTTGTGCGAGTTCGTTGGAACTCACGGCGCGGCCCAGAGTTTACCTGGGAGCGGGAGGACCAGATGAAGTCCAAGTATCCCCAGTTATTCCCAAACGAAAACCCCGGCACTGAAGCTACAACCGAATTTCGGGACGAAATTCCAAACTAACGGGGGGATGATGTGACACCCCGTTGAAACACGCTAGCTTGGCAGTGGCTGCTTCAACTTTCGGGACGAAAGTTCTTAAAACTTGGGGATAATGTGACACTCGAGGTTTTTCCGAACGATCACCTTGTAATATTTTGTGCATATATGAATATTATTAAATGAAAACGTGACCTTTGTGCATGATATGTGATGTATGTATGTATTATATATAGATATATAAGAGCCGAAACCACGACCAGAGACCATGACTCGCAACCGGGCGGTTGCGAGTGGGCCACTCGGTCTCGAGTGGGCCGTTGAGCCGAAACCGGTTTGGGCCGAAACCCCAAGCCCAACCCGAAAACACCCCTTGTATATATATCCAACCTTTCCCTTATTTCTTTCATTTGGCACAACACACCAACACACACTCCTCCTATTTTCTCTCAACAAGAAACCCCAAACAACATCCCAACCTTCTCCAATTTTCGGCTCAAGCAAGGACCTCGGACGAGGACTCGGTCAAGCTCGGATCACTCGGACACTTCATCTTCTCTCATTCTCTTCTCCTTGTTTTCGGCTCCTCCTTTTCATAACCGGTTAGTGTTATCTTTTCGGTACAAGATTTAGGCATGTTGTATGAACTAGAAGATGCTTGGTTAGTAGTTTATGCATGATTATTAGGTTGTTTGGTAAAGTTTGTGAATATGTGTTAACATGACTAAAATGACTTGATATTGGTAGTTACAAGTGTTCATAGCCAACTACACTATGCTTTAAAGTTTCTTGCAAAAATGATGTTGATAAACATAAGATTTCGGCTATAAAGTGTATGTTTCTTTGTTCTTTCATGATGATCTTGTTGATATATGTGATTTTTGGTTCATTAAATGTATGATTGTTATGGTGAAAACCCTAGAAAAATATGAATATAGGATGAACTAGTTGAATGTTGGGTTGAAGATTTAAAATGGCAATGTTTGATCCATATTTTAGTAATGACAGTTTAAGAAAAGTGTTTGTAGAAATCCTATTGGTAGTTTCCTAATCTGGGTCTGATTTTATGTGTACAATTTGGACTGTCATATCTGCATCATCACGTGTGTATGAAAGTGACAGATTACGACTCGCAACCACGGCTTCCCGACTCGAAACCACACCGTTGCGACTCGCAACCAAAGCATGACAAGTCGAAACCACGAGATTTCGACTCGAGACTACGACGGTTGCGACTCGCAACCAACACGTGACAACTCGAGACCACGGTTGCGACTCGCAACCATAACGTGACAAGCCGCAATCACCTGGTTGCGACTCAAGACCAGCTGGTTGCGAGTGGGCTGTCTATTTTGGTTATTGGGCCATTCTGTGTCTAACCTGGGCTATCTGTTGACTGGATTATGTGTTGCTGTTGACTGTTTAATTGATTAGGCCGGCCCAATAACCCAATGACTGTTTACCTGTATGTATGTTACGTGCCTTGTATGTGTTTTACGTAAATGCTTGTACACCAAACCTGACCCATACCGGTAACCATGTTAGGACGTGGTGACCAACGTGATTGACAAGTAACCTAAACCTACCGAGCAACCCAAGGTGAGTTCACAACTTAAAAGCATGCGTCCCGGTGGTTTGGGACACGAGACAAAAACAATCCTATCCCCTGGTAAAAGGGGATACCATTTACATACCATCCCTAGTTATTGGGAACAAAACTTACTTTTCCTTCCCGGGTATTGGGAAACCTTTTGGTTAATTACTGTTTATACGGATTGCAACTAACGGCACTAAACGAAACTCTATCACTCAAGTCCCTACTACAAATACCGATTAGTCGCCGGGTTAGGCGAGCGGGTTATTAGTTGATAGCGCTATTTAGGTGTTTACCAGCCTCACACCGTGCCCTGGTTTGGGACGGTCGTGAACTAATGTACTCAGAAATCCGTCAATGATGATAGAACATTGACATCGGGGCATCCTGCGGATACGCAACGGTTACCTAGTGTTCGGTATTGGAAAAACAGTTTAGTCGCTAACTTTTGGGGTAGCTCCCCAGGGCATGTATAAACGGATAAATTAACCGGTGAAACAAAGTTTTTGGTAATTAAAACTGGACAACTAGTGGACTCACTCAGCATTATTGTTGACCCCTTACTGCATGCTTTGCAGGTAACCAGTGACGAAGGAGCTTGCAGCTTGGGAACGTGTAGTGTCTGCTCACCCTTGTGTTGGGTGTTACCTTATTTTGAATATGAACTTTGTTTTAAACTACCTTACTTATGCTTCCGCTACTTATTACTGTTTTGGAACTTAAAACTTCAAACTCTGAACTTAATATTTGCTAAGCTTATGAATAGTAAGTATTACTTTTGTTATCAACTTAAGTATTCGGTATAATTGGTGGCTGGATCCTGGTCAGTCACGCCCCCGAAGCGGGTGTTATCCGCAGGTGGATTTTGGGGGTGTGACATTCGAAATAGTGGGTGACCCAAATGAATAAACTTAGTATTAATTCAAATGCAATTGACATAATCAGTAAGTGGCCGACAACTATTAAGCATCACATGGACTCCACAAAATTAAGTAATATGATTGGGCCGAGTTCCTACTCACATCACATGGGCTGACATCAACCTCCTCTTTTGCTTCATATACACGTGAATTGTGTGTTTTAAAATACAACTTAGTATTGCAAACCCTAAAACCCCCTGATCAAGAGACGGCAGTAAACCCCCCCCCCCCATCGACGCAACATCATATTCAGTCAACACCGTATACAGTCGAGCTCTGGTTAGTAGATTTATGTTGTGTAATTCTTAGTTCATAATTGATGATATTGTGAGACGTGATTCTGTTTAACAAAGGTGTATGCATGTGATCTTGTTAATGAATCTCTATTATATTAATTATAAGTTAATCATTCCTTGTATGATATCAGTCGGCCATCATGTTTCATAGACACGATATGTTTGGTTAGTCTTGTGTGATGATAGGATGTTATTAGGAATGCTATGTGATTAATACCGATGTATGATACGTGATTAATACCGATGTATGATATGTGATTAATATCGATGAATGTTACGTGATTAATATACCTTAATGGTCATCGTGAATCTAACCTCGTTGCCGTGATTCGATGATGCTAGCATAATATATTCATACACAGAAACGGTTATGTGATTCTAGGATAGACAAGCTATCATGATATTATGAAGGATTTGATTGGGTGTGATTAAGCAATAATTCATAACAAGTATTAGCTCCTGATTGTATATCACTCGATGATGATTATGTGTTAGATCTAACTGAACAATGTTAGAATGATTATGGCAATGGTTGATAAACTTGATCCATGGAATATGTTGGCTGATCGGGTAAATGGGAGGGTGGTAAGGGTAACTGCCATGCATTACGGTACCGTGTAACCGACACCGTGCAAACAAGTAATCGCACACTCATTTGGGAAAATTCATGTGATAACTATCGAACGCACGGTGTGGGTCGCACACTTTCTCCGTAGTCGCACACAAACACGTGATGGGCCCTTAAACTGACTCGACTACATCATTTAATTGGGCCACACGCTCTTTCGAATCGGACCCATTAAGGGCGCACACTCGGAACCTACACACATACTGCTTAAACGCGTTATATATATGGGCCGCACACCACAAGGTTGGGCCGAGAACATAAGGGATCACACACTTGTTGGGCTCTTCTGATTGACATATTGAACATGTAATGTGTCACCATGCAACGTACTAAATGGTGTTGAATATGAATACATGTATTTTGCATGTTACTTGCATATATGTGTGAAGAACTATGTGCCAAAAATTAAATATAAAACTAATGGTGAAAAGTGACCATCATAGGGTTGGTAGACTAGCTTGAACAAGTAACTAATCTTACCGAGCAAACCAAAGGTGAGTTCACTGCACTTTTCTAAGCATGCGTCCCGGTGGTTTGGGACATCTGGTAAACGTTTCTAAAGGGAATACTGGGTAAACTGTTTATTTGGGATGTTGGTTATTGAACACAGTATAAATCATGTAAGACCCCATACATCTACCGTGTTGCTGAAGAAGCAACGAGGTTATTAGTTGATAGCGCTATTAGGTTTGGCACCCTCACACCGGGCCGAAAGGACGGGCGTGAACTAATTACCTGGACTACATGACCAATGCCTAGTTAGAGGCATTGGGGTTGGGCATTCACATCGTGTACATATAAGACCCCTTACATCTATTCAAGGTTGTTTGATACCTTGACATCATGACCAATGCCTAAATGGAGGCATTGGGGTTGGGCATTCACATCTAGTCGCCACATACGGTAATCGAGTAATAACAACATCAAAACAAAACGTGGAACTGTCTTAAACATACATCTGGTAACTAAACACGTTAACAAAACTTTGAACTCACCAGCGTCGTCTGACACACTTGTCTGCATGCTTGCAGGTCGTTAGAATTCGTGACATGGACTTGCTATCTGGGAGTGCTGGAGTGGTCATGGATCGAGGTTCTTGGATTAACATATAGTTGATACATTGCTTTTGAACATTTATTATGAAACAGTTGTTAAACGATTTACTATATGCTTCCGCTACACAACTCTTTGAAATAATCTCATGATTGACATTTACTATTGGTAATTAATGACATGTTTTGTTTAAATACTATGCATGGTTCAATGTGATTAGTGGCTCGAATCCTGGTACGTCACACATCCCGCGGGGTTCCCGCATGTGGTATTTTGGGGGTGTGACAGTTTGGTATCAGAGCCACTGGTTATAGTGAACTTGGTTTTAAAACGTTTTATAAAACCAGACTATAACCGAACAGATCCAAAATCGACCATGACACTCAGCTCCAGACTGCAAGGTTCGTCTCTTGTTTATTATTGCACAGTATCTCTAGTATTTGCTATTAGGTAACATTACCTGTGAATGCACACTTGGCACAACAGTATGAACTTATACGATGACAACCTACAATACATGTTTTAAGGGTGCAACCTTTCTTGAAGTTTCGTGATTTATGTTGTGGCGTCATCTACTTTATTGCTTGAATTCGGGGGACTTTTGTAACACGAATTGAGTGGAGCTGAGATGAACATGCAAATTGGATTATTATTGTGGGTGCACACATAATAATAATGTGAGGTGCATGTGAGTCCTAGTGAAACTTGACAAGTGTGAAAAGGATTCCGCTCTGTTAATTGATGTTATGTTAGAACTCAGCAGTCTATAGGAGTCATAGCAGTGATTGTCTCCTACACAAACATGATCTTTTCACTCCACTCTAAATTCTTACGAATCACGATGCTATCGAGTATTACCTGAACACCCATCTGAACGCCTAGCGAACTGTGTAGAATGTTAGGTGCTTGTACGAACGTCCCTGAGATGGATGCCTCCGCGTCAAATGATTGGACTATACTTTCCTCACTTATCTTTGGTGGCTGGAACTCAGCGTGTTGACGCCTTAGATCCCGAAGTGCGATCACTTCTGCAGCACTCTCACGACATACCGTCCATTACTCAGTCAACTTGCAAGAACGATGGACAAGAGGGTAAACGTAGTACCTTACCGACTTCAGCATTTGAACGACCCTAGTTACCGGCATCGAGCAACAGCGATTTGACTCTAATCGAATCCTTAACCCCAGCCAGCGACTCATGGGAGACGACTCTAACGAATCTATCGGGAAAAAAAAATCGATGACAATTGACTGTAGAGCGAACTGTGTAACCGCCCGCACCATGAGTAGTGCCTTAGGACGTGACACGGAATGTGAAAAGATGGACCTTGTTTGTGAAAGGACACAGGACACTGTTACAGGCAACAATATTAGAGGCAACAGTCGCGGCAACATCAAGGTACTCGTGATCGTAGCTTACAGTATGGAAACGAAGGTGACGACAACCAAGGGAATGACGGCAGTACTGGAAATTCTCGTGACGGAAACAACACTGGAAATGAAGCTCATGGAAGGACATTTAGCATGGCATAGGCTATACCAGGCGTAAAAGCAACACGATAGCTTCGATGGGTAGCTATTCGCTTCGTCTCTATTCGGTTTAACCCTGATGCTTCTTGAAGCCGAACCTGTTGTAGAGTTGGCTGATGCAAGTCAACTGAAGCCTTATATGTTCGCTGGGATGCAAACTCGACCGTGGGGGACAGGTGTTCGACATCGACCTTCCTTCTACTACCCCTGATGGTTACAATGCAGTAGTTAGCATGGATTGGTTATTCAAAAATCGCGCACACATACCTTGTGAGGAGGAAATTTTGTGTGGAGAATCGTTCGAAAACAAGAGAGTGCCGCAAAGGTTAGCGCCATATCAGCTATGAAGGCCTAGCAGTGTCTACGGAGGGATCACCCTGCTACGTTAGCAACCGTTACTGATGTTGAGGCTAAGGAAAAGAGGATCAAGGATCCATCAATTGTTCGTGATTCCTCTCAGTGCGCTACCCGAGGAGCTTTCAGATTTACTTCCACCACCGCTAGGCAGAATCTTAGTTTGATCTCACGAAAGGAGCAGCCATGATTGCTCGTGCTACATACCGTCTTGCACCAGGAGGGTTGCAAGGACTATCTACAGGAACTGTTGGACAGGAGTTTTATTGGACATAGTTTTTGTTCGCTTTCGGGAGCCCCAACTATATTCGGGAAGGTGACGATCAAGAACTGTTGGCCTCGACCATGTATTGACGGAAGACCAAGAGGAGAGTGTTCCTGAAACGTCATATTGTGACAATTCGAAATTCCAAGGTTAGTAATGTTTAATCTTGCGATTCTAACGTTCCGTTATCTATTCCTCCTTCAATCCGTTAAGCTTAAACTTTATCGAACGACAACTCGAATAATATATATATACTTGTGAATGTGGGCCGTATTTGTGACAGGTACGATTGGGCCTTGGGCCGTCAACATATTCATTTATATATACAACTTGGCCCAATTCATTTATCCGTTAGCTTTATACTCGGCCCAATCCCTTTCCATTATGATATATAAAGCCTGCTTATAAGAAACATGCATGTTTTTGGGCTTAAGCCCATATCGGCCAAAGGAAGTGTTATAATACGTATAGGATTAGGAGGATTATAAGCATAAATTAAAACAAACCCTATTCTTCTCTCAAGATCACATCACGATCGGCAGAAGGTTCCCTCTCTCATTATTTTCGAGCATTCATCTTCTACAATCAAGATCTTGGTTAGTAGTTTTATGGTTACGCTAACTTATAAATTGAGGATCTCGTTTTTATGCAATATATGTGTGATCGTAGACGTGTATGATATTATGAATTGTGCATGTTAAATAACGTTTAGAGTACATGCTGTTAAAAGTGCTAGTGAACTAGATATAACGGATAGCCGGTGTCGATTAAATCCGCATTGATGTTGTGTGTCGAAACAGTGATGATGACTACCTGTAAGTTGATTGCCTTGATGTATGATTTCTGGTCGAAACCGTATGTGATGTTATGAACTGTGATGCTCATGTGAACTATCATGAAGTGTATACGTAATTACTGTTGGCATGAGATGTGCTATTAGTGTACATATATAGTGGATGCAACATGTGAATTTAATTGCTGATTCTTGGACTGATTATGCTAGTATCTGATAGTTTCTAATATACCATCCACAATACAGATTGCATGTTATATGTGTGCTTGTGTTCCAGTCAGATGTCGAGTAGGGTTAGTAGCAAACTAGGGTTACATGTAGTCATGCATGAACTGTAAGGTTATTTGTGTAAAGTATATGATTTGATTGCTTAATTGCTGTGATCGGAACCGAACCCAACCAAGGATATAGAACCCTATCGTGATGGCTCATGGCCTCATAGTTATGCCATCTTCCAGATCGCATTACTGGACTGCCTTAGAACGTTGTGTCGGGTATTACCGAGCGAAACCGCAATAACCCCTACGCATGAAAGAACCACCGTTGAACACTGATCCTACTTGATGTTAAATTGTGAATTGAAAGTGACATGTATCAGTGATTTAATATGTTGGATAGCATGCTGATAGGATTATATACTGATTAGATTAGGCTCACAATAGTCATTAAATCAAGTGAAGCAACGCATGTCCACAAACTGTATAATATTAACGTATGGCCAAGTGAAGGAATGTGAATTGATGCAAAGAGTGGGCTTGACAGTTTGGTTAGCCGGGTAGGAGGTATTGCTAATGGGCCAAGAAACTTGGGCCGACCCACTCAATAGGTAATCGGATAGGGTGGGTTGTGAGTGAATATCGAGCCACAAATGTGTATATACTAAACTGTGAGAATATGTGAACAAGATGAATAAATGGTAGGTGATACAAGGACCGGAAATACACTGGTTATGTTAGTGGGAATTATAGTATGATTCAATGTGTTGTTTGACATTAAAGACATTAAGGAATTTAATGATCATATGCATTACTTATACGTGACTTATGTGATGATACTTGAAAACGAATTGTGAAACTGATAAACATCAAACACCCTCCTAGGTCACGAGTATTGAACAAATTAACAAGTCGCTTGTCGAAACCGAGCAAACCTAAGGTGAGTTCATTGCTTTTTTCTCAAGCATGGATCCCAGGGAAGGGATAACGGGTAACGTTCCGAGGAGGAATGCATGTGTAATGGGATGTTGGTTATCGTACTCAGTTTTCTATCATTGTAAGACCACTACATCTACCGGGTCGTTGCTTGTAGGGCAACGGGGGTTATTAGTTGATAGCGCTATTAGGTTTGGCACCCTCACGACGTTCGAGGAGAACGGGCGTGAACTAATTACCTTAAAACATGACCAATGCTTTGATAGAGGCATTGGGGTTGGCAATCACATATCATATGGCCATTCGGTAATCGAGTAATAACAACATCGAAACATCAACTATCATAACGACAAACAACATATCGTCTTGTAAACTGTTTTACTCACATGACTGGTAACACAACTTGGTAAACAAACACAAACCTTGAACTCACCAGCGTAGTCTGACACACTTGTTTACATGCTTGTAGGTAACTATTGAAGGAACTTGGGAGCTTGCCGTCTGATGCTGCTGGAGTGGTTGTGGTCATAATAAACAATTATTTTGATTTGGTTTTGATACATTTACACACTTATACATTTATGCTTCCGCTCAGTATTTTGGTTTTGGTTTAACTTTTCAAATGATACATTTATTTCAATTGGGTATTTCAATACATTATAACTCGTGTTTGATATGATTGGTGGCTCTTTGTTGGATCGTTGTACCTCCAATAGGGACATACCCTAGGTGGTAATTTGGGGGTGTGACACATATCGAACGCAATACGGCCATTGCGACTTGGTATACCATGACTGTGGAGTTAACCAACACACCAGCAGCTGAATGGATCACATAATGCTTATTGCCGATATGTTAAATCATTTCCAGGAGAAAGGAACATCATGGGCGGGATTCATACCTTTTCTTTAGAGCTCCTAAGGAAGAAGCCACTTCGCGCGGAGTCTTGAATAAATGTAATTTCTGGATTCGAGAGATACCTTTTTGGTCATATGATCAACGAAGTGGGAATACACGTGGATCTAGCTAAGGACCCATTTCGTTAGATATTGTTCGGCACCAAAGATCCCTTGGAGGATGCAGCAATTTCTTGGTCACACTAGACTCTATCGCAGATTCACCACATGATTTTTGAAGGTCACACAGCTTAAATCTCTTTAGCACGGTAGGGTGTTGTGTTCGTGAAAGACAAAACAGGAGGACGTCTTTTCAGCTTTCGAATCCCAGCTCTGCAATGTTTACACACCGACGCAACACAAGAAAGTGATGACTTATGTAATGGACTTACAGGAAGAACTGCACGAGTCACGACCTGAGGTGGAAGTCGTAGTCTTTGGATTTAAATGGGAGGCATTACTTGGACGGTACCAAATATACCACTTAGACCGATCACAAGGGCCTCCCGTGTACCCTTGTTTCAAAAGAGCTAAACACGTGATGGTAACGTTGGGTGGAACTTTTGAATGAATACGACCGCGAAACTTGGACGTGCACGAGCTTTGCAGCCCGCTATCGACTCTAACTTACCTGATCAGACTTGCCTTGCTCAAACTGAAGAACCGAAGGAAGAGAGTTCTCAAGATTAACCCATGTGGGGCATAGGGAAGCAACTTTTTGTAGGTCGGACGATATTTGCTACTTCATGGAACGAATATGGACCTCCCTATACAACAACCTTTGGGAACTGGTACAGGCAAAGCACTCGGGTTTCGATATCCCGTTCATTTGAGTTTTGATAGGATGAATTAAAACCTGAAGACCATGTACGGATGACCGGGCCTGAAGGCCCACATAGCAACGCATGAGATCGATGTTTGACTTGTGGGAAAGTCAATGTGGGATATTGGCAACCAGAAACACCCATTTGGAACTGAGAACAGAATTGCCATGGAATCTGTCACTAGTCTGCATACAACTCGAAACAGAAACGATATCACCTGAGTGATCGTTGATTGTCTCACGATCCCAACACACTTTCTTGCAATCAAGTAAACTGACGTGTCTTCACAGTTGTGAATGTTCCTCTGAGAGAGGCGGCTTCTAGGCACGAGGTGCCAACTCCTGTTACCTCTGAATTTGATATATGCATGATTTATGTCAGGCAATACGCAACACCCTTGGCTCACGTCTAGACATGAGCATTACTTAGGACAAACGGTCAGAGTACATGAACCATCCTGACACTCGAAGACATGCTGCGAGCATGTGTGTAATTGACTTAGTGGAATTATGAAGGACACATATCTTTGGCTGAGCTCTACCGTAGAGGTTACCATTCTAGTATTCAGACAGCTCTGTTTGAGGCATTGCATGGGCAGTAACGTTAATATCCTTGTTGAATTGAGGCGGGTGACAACCAAATCACAGGTCCGGAACATGTACTCGAAACTCTTGGGAAGATTCCTTGGATCGGAAATCGTTTGGCGGCAACGCGTGACCGTCAGGAAAGCTGATAAACTTGGGAAACGCTGGAAGATCGTTGTAGGTAATCGTATCGTGTTGAAAGTCTCCCCTTGAGAGGGTGTGGGAGGCTTGGAAAACGTGGCGAGCTTAACTGATGTCTGATGAAGCACGCGCGACACCTTTACTGGAGAAATTGATCGAACACGTGGACCGGGAAGTCAAGGTTCGATTAACATAGTCGTACCGCGATTTTGAGAGTTCGTTAGAACTCAAGATGTAGACCGGAGTTCACGTAGGAACGCAATGGTCGGAGTAAACTCTAGGATCCGAAGTTATCTAAACGATTGTGTCAACATCTGTTATCATTGGCGAATTTCGGGACGAAATTCCCTTTCAAGTTGGGGATGATGTGACACCTGAGGAAAATCCGCAACAATCCTGATTTTTCACTTCACTCCTCTGTTCTTACTTGTCAAATTTTGGGACGAAATTTCTTTCAAGTTGGGGATGATGTGACAACCCGAACTTTCAAGGTTAGTAACGTTAATCTTGTGAGTCCGACTTCTCGTTATTCCCCTCCAACGTGTTAAATATTATGTGTTGTTATAACTCCGTTAAACTTAAACTTAAACGTATGTTAACCTTGCTAATAACTTATTATGTATTTGGGCCGCATTTATTCTTAACCCGCTTTGGGCCGGTCGCGAATACTACTGGGCCGCTACAACCATTAGATGTGTGTACCGCCAACTATTATGAGTGCATTATTGGATTGTCATGTTATCTGTCTTGTATGCTTGTTATTCGAAATAGTGGGTGACCCAAATGAATAAACTTAGTATTAATTCAAATGCAATTGACATAATCAGTAAGTGGCCGACAACTATTAAGCATCACATGGACTCCACAAAATTAAGTAATATGATTGGGCCGAGTTCCTACTCACATCACATGGGCTGACATCAACCTCCTCTTTTGCTTCATATACACGTGAATTGTGTGTTTTAAAATACAACTTAGTATTGCAAACCCTAAAACCCCTTGATCAAGAGACGGCAGTAAACCCCCCCCACCCCATCGACGCAACATCATATTCAGTCAACACCGTATCCAGTCGAGCTCTGGTTAGTAGATTTATGTTGTGTAATTCTTAGTTCATAATTGATGATATTGTCAGACGTGATTCTGTTTAACAAAGGTGTATGCATGTGATCTTGTTAATGAATCTCTATTATATTAGTTATAAGTTAATCATTCCTTGTATGATATCAGTCGGCCATCATGTTTCATAGACACGATATGTTTGGTTAGTCTTGTGTGATGATAAGATGTTATTAGGAATGCTATGTGATTAATACCGATGTATGATACGTGATTAATACCGATGTATGATATGTGATTAATACCGATGAATGTTACGTGATTAATATACCTTAATGGTCATCGTGAATCTAACCTCGTTGCCGTGATTCGATGATGCTAGCATAATATATTCATACACAGAAACAGTTATGTGATTCTAGGATAGACAAGCTATCATGATATTATGAAGGATTTGATTGGGTGTGATTAAGCAATAATTCATAACAAGTATTAGCTCCTGATTGTATATCACTCGATGATGATTATGTGTTAGATCTAACTGAACAATGTTAGAATGATTATGGCAATGGTTGATAAACTTAATCCATGGAATATGTTGGCTGATCGGGTAAATGGGAGGGTGGTAAGGGTAACTGCCATGCATTACGGTACCGTGTAACCGACACCGTGCAAACAAGTAATCGCACACTCATTTGGGAAAATTCGTGTGATAACTATCGAACGCACAGTGTGGGTCGCACACTTTCTCCGTAGTCGCACACAAACACGTGATGGGCCCTTAAACTGACTCGACTACATCATTTAATTGGGCCACACGCTCTTTCGAATCGGACCCATTAAGGGCGCACACTCGGAACCTACACACATACTGCTTAAATGCGTTATATATATGGGCCGCACACCACAAGGTTGGGCCGAGAACATAAGGGATCACACACTTGTTGGGCTCTTCTGATTGACATATTGAACATGTAATGTGTCACCATGCAACGTACTAAATGGTGTTGAATATGAATACATGTATTTTGCATGTTACTTGCATATATGTGTGAAGAACTATGTGCCGAAAATTAAATATAAAACTAATGGTGAAAAGTGACCATCATAGGGTTGGTAGACTAGCTTGAACAAGTAACTAATCTTACCGAGCAAACCAAAGGTGAGTTCACTGCACTTTTCTAAGCATGCGTCCCGGTGGTTTGGGACATCTGGTAAACGTTTCTAAAGGGAATACTGGGTAAACTGTTTATTTGGGATGTTGGTTATTGAACACAGTATAAATCATGTAAGACCCCATACATCTACCGTGTTGCTGAAGAAGCAACGAGGTTATTAGTTGATAGCGCTATTAGGTTTGGCACCCTCACACCGGGCCGAAAGGACGGGCGTGAACTAATTACCTGGACTTCATGACCAATGCCTAGTTAGAGGCATTGGGGTTGGGCATTCACATCGTGTACATATAAGACCCCTTACATCTATTCAAGGTTGTTTGATACCTTGACATCATGACCAATGCCTAAATGGAGGCATTGGGGTTGGGCATTCACATCTAGTCGCCACATACGGTAATCGAGTAATAACAACATCAAAACAAAACGTGGAACTGTCTTAAACATACATCTGGTAACTAAACACGTTAACAAAACTTTGAACTCACCAGCGTCGTCTGACACACTTGTCTGCATGCTTGCAGGTCGTTAGAATTCGTGACATGGACTTGCTATCTGGGAGTGCTGGAGTGGTCATGGATCGAGGTTCTTGGATTAACATATAGTTGATACATTGCTTTTGAACATTTATTATGAAACAGTTGTTAAACGATGTACTATATGCTTCCGCTACACAACTCTTTGAAATAATCTCATGATTGACATTTACTATTGGTAATTAATGACATGTTTTGTTTAAATACTATGCGTGGTTCAATGTGATTGGTGGCTCGAATCCTGGTACGTCACACATCCCGCGGGGTTCCCGCATGTGGTATTTTGGGGGTGTGACATAAAGCAAGTTACGAACACGTAAAACACAAGATTCACCAATTAACACTCCAATGTATTAATCTAGAAAACTGTTACAAAGCAATGTTTACAAGATACTCTCATAAACTCTCAGTATGTGTGTGTTTAGAGTGTGTTCGCACCGAAATCTATTCAGACTTCCCTCTCAGTGTTTCTGTCTGTTTTCTGTGTTTATATAGTGAAGCCATGACGAAATCAAGTGGCCCACGAAAACACATCAACAAACATACATCATAATGATGAAATCACCCTGATTTCGTCACATATGGTGTTTTCGCCAAAATGGGTTTTCACCACATGGGGATTTCGTCCCATGTGTGATTTCGTCCATCAGTTGGGCCTGTGGCTTGGGCATCTTCAATGTTGGGCCAAACAAATAAACAAACAAAACAATACTAACATGTATACTACACACACGCAGTTACATGTACATCGAACAATACGAAATAAATAACAAACCGAGTCAAGACAGGAGGTTGTCTTGACTACGGCCTTCACTTCGTAGACGAGTCGAACCGAGCCGAGCCGTATCCACATAATATGTATCAACAAACTCCCCCTTGGATGCTGCTCGCGAGGTTCGTAATCTCGTTCTCCATCTCTTGATGGTTCTTTCATTCTTGTCGTAGGATCTTCAAAATCTTCACGTGTCACACATAGAAAGTGTATCAACAAACTCCCGCTTTCATTTAGGAAATGTATCAGTAAACTCCCCCTTTGGTTATGCTCGTGAATCTTTTGATTTTTAAAACTTGAGATCCTTGTGTTGTTGGTGATTGATCAGCGGCAACTCGATCATCTTTATCATTTGAGTGCCTTCACGTCGTGTCTTCATTCCGAAGCTTGTCATCGAACACGTTCTCTTCTCCTTTAGCATCTGCACATGCAAGAAAGCTAAACGCATAATGAGAACAACTGCTTGGAATATAGTTATCATAAACAAACGACACATATGAGACCAATTTTCATCAACTACCGTCCGACAATTAGTTTGAAAAGTTAACAGATTTTTCAATTTTGATTATTAACTTTCAAAACATGCAAACTCTGACCGTTTATGAAGATTCAGTCATTTTGGTTTTCATTCAGATTTCAGGCAATAAAGACTTGAGTTCCAACATCGGTTAATCAAAACTAAAGCAGAGATAAAATCTTTTTGACTTTTATAAAGTTTATATTAAAACATACCTAAAATCTTTTTGGCATTTTGAATATTTCAAACTTAAAGACTGAAAGCAGTAAATAAATATATACAGAGATGCAGAAACTAAGAAAAATAAATATATACAAACATTCTTTTTGCGAGTTTCGAGGGTAAGAGAATCATATCAGTGTACGGTCACGCCAAAACACTCTTGTTGTTCTTTTTGTTAACATGTTGATAAACATCCTATAACGATTATCGGTATTGTTGTCCACATAAGCTCAACTTATCATATGTAATCATGGCTAGGGGATACGTTAAGGTATGATTTATACTTACCGGCCGGTGTTCATCAACACACGGCACATTCCCGTATCAAGGTATGCATGAGAGTTCATCTTACCGGTGAGTATACCGTTTATCATCTGTTTGACCGTATAAAAGAATGTGAGAAACTCACTTATTTTGTTTTGAAAACAAGCCCTATGTAATAGAATCACTTATTGATGAGGAACTTGATTTTCATATGCATGAGGGCACAGGAGCAAGTCCGTGAACAGGTCAGTATAATGTACAGCAAAGAGACGAACTTGACTCCCGCAAGAAAGCTGTGATATATTATCACTTATTTGTTTGGACATGTGATTGTTGATCACTTATTGAGGTCGAATGCAATATGTACACGTATGTATAGTATCATGGAAGATCTAGACTTCGTCTCCGTTATTATTCGGTAAAAGATACAACCATGATACCCAGATGATAAGCCAGCATAAAGACCGAATATCTCAGAACCTCGGCAATCTCTCAAACGAAATTTCGGTACTAAGACCATATGATAATGAGTGGTTCCCACCTGGTCTTCAGTCGATTTAGGTTTATATCACCCTGCACACTTTAAAATGATTGTGAGCCTACCGATACATCTTATATAGAGCTGCTTATCGTTTTTCATTTTAAGTTCAGTTCGAAAAAAGAGGTTTAGACAGACCACTGATCTACTATCATTTTCTCTTTTTCTCGCCAAGAAACTCATTTTTGTTTTTCCAATGTTTTTGCGTTTTGAAATTATTCACTATTTGGATTTACTCCTCCATAAATCAACAAACTAAGATAAATTTTAAAAACACAAAGGTATTTACAAAAACGATTTTCCGATGTCGGTTAACTCATGTTTTACCACAATGTCGTTTACCAAAATTAATTTAATCAGAAATGATTTATAGAATTTTGGAAAAATGAATTGGCACGTCGGTAAGCGATGCGGACCATGACAACATTGACGAGTTTCATATTAAAGCCAATCACGTGTGAGGTGATATTCGAGATCAACGTGTCTGGCCAAAGAGTGTTGTACGAGATGATAATAATTCATAAAGCAGCTTAAATGTCGACAAGTATAGGAGAGATATGAAATTTAAAACCGTATCCTGCAACAACTTCATGCATTGCAAGGAATCTGAGTGGTCTCCTAAGCTGGATATCCACCAGGTGTGGATTTCAAAGTTGATTTTTGTAGCTACTTCAATGAATCCGAGAAAATTCTTCACAGCAACAAGATCATAAACCTTTGGGTCCGGCTGGTCTTCCACATTGCACCAGCAAAGGTCTTTGTCTTTCTCCTTCAGAAGTAGTGTGCGGTTGATCAATCCACGCTAAGGCATCCGCACACCCGGTTGGTTTGTTCAACAAACACATTTTCTTCAATCACACTGCGAAGAAATGTACACTACACGTTCATCTTGTTGATTTTGAACATCAGACGTGTTGCAGGTGCGTACATTTTGATTGAATCTATCCTGGGGACCCGATTAAAGCTTTGAACAATCAAACTTTGGTATGACTTTCATTTTGTCGAAGGTTTTCAATTTCTTTCGACAGACAATTCTGTCTTCTTTTCTTTTTCTTTCCATCAAAGGCAACAATTTCTTTGTCGCCGATCTTGTGCATGGACACTGCACTATCAACAATCCGATGACTATCGATAGTTCCTTCTGGAACATCCTGCACACTCACTCAGAGATTAGTTGGAGAGGGGGACACAAGCCTTCATAGACTTGGGTTGCCCCTGAGAATCAAGAAATGTAATTTCAATTTCCTGAAGGTCCTTAAATTGCAAGCCTCCCCCTGAATCCTCACCTGTTTTCGATATCCAAGCCTGTTTCCTTTTACCAGTTTGTGTATTATTTACACTTTCTGGTTTTAATGGTTGTGACAAACTAGGTTTCCTATTAACTGATTTTTACTTCCGTTTTTACAGCCTTTTCGATCACCTTCACATTTTTACGTCATTGTTTTATTTCTTGTTCTTTAACAGTGCGTTTGTCAGTTTTTTGTGACACAGGACGACGTTGTTGGTGACCTTGTTCAGAAGGGGGTCTTTCTACAAAATTTGGTTTCGGAGAGTTTGTGCAATTTCTGATAATGTGGCCAAACTCCCCGCATTTAAAGCGTGATCTCCTTTAAACAAAATTAGGAGATTCTGTTCGATGACCTGACGTTGAAGTTGTAGATCCAGAGGTACTAGCTTCACACCCGTTTGTGTGTTGGGTGTAATTGTTATCACTATTACGTTTCAAAATTTTGACTTTTTGAACAAAATCAGTATTTGATTTATTTTCAAAAGTCTCCACTTTATCAGTACCCTTGGATGCCACAAATTTAATGTCTTTGTTTTTCTTCTTGTAACGAGCTCCTTTTGTTTCAGCCTTTGGGCGTAAAGCCTTAGGCTTTTGAGCTCGTTGTTGTTGTTTACCCATAAAGGCGACAGGTTGTTGCTTAGTCGGCAATTTCTGATTTCCATGCTGTTTTCAAATTTCAGCTTTTGGAATAGGATCACATTGAGTTACAGAAACTCTCGGGATCGCTTTACCCAAAAACTTAGTTGTATTATCTTCAAACACTTTATCAATCAAGATTTGATTGACGTTTTTTATTGGAAAATCTTTGTCTGAATAAATTTTACGATCACCAACCAAAGTATACAACACCTTATCACTTTTAATGGTAGACACTGTCTCAGTGATAGGATCTATCTCTTGTTAAGCACCAGTTGATTGCACAGCAGGAGTAGGAGGATCACACAGATTGTGATTCTCAAAAGGCACTTCTACTCCTTTTCTATCGTCAAGAGATTTATCCTCATCACTCACATCTGATTCATCATCCGAAGAATCATAGTCCTCAACGGTTGGAGGACTTTGATTTGAAGCACATGATAACTTTTCCTTGCTATCAGATGAGCCCTTCGATGAATTGTCCTTTTTAAACCCTAAGCCAGTTGTAACTTCCTCATAATCAAGAGGTACGGCTGGCTCAAAACGCGGCATTTCCTCTTCATCGGGCATCTTGGTATAGTTGTGTCTCAAAGGAGGCGGATACGACTTATACCCAACGCCTTTAACATTACCCTTTAGTTGTTGAACGTCAATGATATGATCAAGCACATATCGGGAGTTTGAGTAACTCTCCAATTTGAGCTTGATCGCTTCATGCTCACATTTCGCCTCGGCTAGCTCTTTCTTAGTCTCCTCGATGATATTAATGTAATTGTTAATACCAATTTGCTTATTGAAAATAGTTTTGGTCAATTCGGAAACACTATTCTCTAAGATTTCAATTACAGATTCAAAATCCTTTTGTTACGAGCTAAGGCCATGTTTGCCTCTTTGCATTTTGACAGTTTAATAACCAAACTCTGATTGTGACTATGAACCTTTTCAGTTTCATGTTTCAATTCAGCACAATCACTACATATGCTAGGAGTTTCAGATTTTACCTGACTTGTAGAAGCTGTGACATTAGCCATAAAGGCAGTCTGAGAAGAGAAAGATCCATCTTCAGTGAGAATCTTCTCCATTTCTTCTGATGTAGCATCAGCTTTCTTGACCAAGACATATTTCTGACACTTTATCTCCTCAGCATCAATCAAACTATCACCTTCAGAATCAGTTCTCTCATTCACATCTGATTCTTCATCCGAACTGCCACTGTATCCTGAACTATCATATGATTCAGAAAATTCTTCCTTGTGCACATGCTTGATGTGACTGATGATTTTAGCGTAACATGCAGTTCCTCCTCCAAACTTTACGGACCAATCACATCCATCATCAGCTTGTACCACTAATGCTCGATTAGTATTAGATGGCCCTGACTGGTTTGTTTGGTTGTTATCAGCTACTATCCCTCTTTCGTTGTTAGCTTGATTTGAAGGACTTGTTTGATTTGCTTGGTCGCGTGCATTCACGTTTGAAGTGACCCTTCTCACCGCAATTGAAGCATGTCACGGCATCTTTATCAAAACTGTACTTCGTATCCCACTTGCTTTCTAAGCTAGTCTTCCCGGTTCTCCTCATATAATCCTTGGCTCGTCTAACCGCGCTCGCAAACGCCCACTTGAAATCCATTAACTCCATTTCGTCCCTGTCTATCTGCTGATAGTCTTCGTTTGTAAAATTAATGTTGCCAGTTTGACTTGCGACTAGTCCGTAGTAGGCGTTGACCATGGTGTTAAGAAGTTCCATAGTTTCCCTTGCAGTCTCCACATTAACTTTGGATAAGTTTGCTTGTGGCTGTTTGGATTGAGGTTGTGGTTGGGCTTGTAATGGTGTTAGAGTATAGGCATTTAGATCAAATTGAGGTTGAGTGGGAGGAACTTGTGGTGGAGGTTGGGGTTTAGGTAGCCACGCACTTGCATCGAGTTGAGGTTTTGAGAAAGCATGAGCTTGAGCAATCATATGCGCTGGCGGATGATAGGCACTCGGATCGAAAACCTCAGGTGGAGCTGATTGTGGAAACGGAAAAGAGCTTGTATTCGACATAAACGCCGTCTGTAGCTTCGGTTGCTGAACTGAACTTGAACTGGAACTAGCTAAAGAGTTAAAACCTGCAAGATACATTTTGGTATTTTGAGGAACAGGAATTCGTTTGGCTTTCCGGATTTCTTCATCATTCTTGTGCTCCAACTTCTGAATAAATTCATAGATATTGACAGTATCTAAAACTCCCGTATGCTTTAGAAGCTCAATGAATGGGCTCCACTTTGGAGGTAGAGCATCAGCAAACCTTGCAACCATTTCCTGTTGAGTTGCACGAACATTATAAGAATACATTTCACTAATCAAATGATAAAAACGAGTAGTCATATCATTTAGGGTTTCATTCTCCAAGAAATGAAATGATTCAAATTCCTTCTTCAACAGATCATGACGTGTCTTTCTTGTCACTGCATTCCCTTCACCTCTTGCTACCAAGGTATCCCATAGTGCTTTCGTGCTCGTACAATAAGAGAATTGATGATAGATGTCTTTGTGAAGAGCTTGTGTTAGAATAGCAAGCGCCTTCTTCTCTAAATCATATGCTTTCTTGTCGTCTTCAAGCATATTCGCCAATGTCGCCGCACTTGAACCTGCTTCTTCGAGGTTTGTATTGTATGGAGAGGTGAAACACGTCCATAATTCTGTGTTTTGGCCTAGAACGTAAGTATGGAAACGACCCTTCCATGATGGATAGTCGTTCATGTGATTCAACTTTTGCGGGCGATTGTTGCTACCCGTCTCACTCTCGCTAAGCAATAGATTTTGAATGCTTTGATTTTGATTCGACACCAATGCCCATTGACTTGCACTTATTGATTGTGGAGGCATGACATTCCTTAACCATACGGCAGCCGAAGTTTGATCTTGACCTGGTCGTAGGTCCGTACTCCAATCCCATGGACTTGTACTCATGACTGATGTTAGAACAACTGTACCTGATTAAACACTTGAAAAGAGAATGTTAAGATATATTTGTAAAGCTTCTGTTAATAAATATGTAAAGATATGTGACGAAAATAGGTGATTTCGTCCAAGATAATTACGTAAATGGTGATTTCGTCGCTGAACTTATTGATTTCGTCGCTGAAAGCTGTTGATTTCGTCGCTGAAAGCTGTTGACAAAAAGGTGATTTCGTCCAAAAGTGTGTGTTGATGAAATCAGGTGTTTTCGTCCAAGACAAATGTGATTTCGTTGACAATATGTGACCAGATACAGAAGATATTTATCATTAAAATCAAATCTGATCCATATCCTTATCTTCTGACACAGAATGGATCAATTGTCAAACCACCTTATCTCCTACATTCCACAAATTCAACAATTTTTCATTTGAAAGAGCAAGTTTTTCAAACAAATATATCACTAACAGCTCAAACAAATTGAACAAAGCAGATTCGACTCAAATATCCCAGAAAATATGAACAACCTTAAGAATAATGAAGAACAATATGAGTTTTTGAAGATTCTGGACAATATTTTCACTGGAATAATTTTCTGAACACAAGTTTTTGCGCAAATGTTCAATAAAAATCCTTTCTTAACATGTATAGATGAAAACTAGCAAGATTTTTATAAGAACAATCAGCAAAAACACAAGATTTTCAAAGATTTAAACCTGATTTTTCTGAAAATATAAACTTTCTGTTTCAAAAATCAAGAATAAATCTGGAAACACATGAAAATCTACTTGGTTTTAACAAGGAATCGAGCCAATGCTGTGATACCAATTGTAGGTCCACCCGGAGGATCGAGTCAACCTCTATTGCTGTTTTCCGACAAACCGAGAGTGCAGAATCCAAACGGGTAAGTTAAACCAAGTTACGAACACGTAAAACACAAGATTCACCGATTAACACTCCAATTTATTAATCTAGAAAACTGTTACAAAGCAAAGTTTACAAGATGCTCTCATAAACTCTCAGTGTGTGTGTGTTTACAGTGTGTTCGCTCCAAAATCTATTCAGAC
This sequence comes from Helianthus annuus, assembly GCF_002127325.2. Classification (NCBI taxonomy): domain Eukaryota; kingdom Viridiplantae; phylum Streptophyta; class Magnoliopsida; order Asterales; family Asteraceae; genus Helianthus; species Helianthus annuus. The sequence goes on along the minus strand of NC_035437.2, from coordinate 114,462,211 downwards.
TTCCTTCTCAGTGTTTCTGTCTGTTGTCTGTGTTTATATAGTGAAGCCATGATGAAATCAAGTGGCCCACGAAAACACATCGACGAACATACATCATAATGACGAAATCACCCTGATTTCGTCACATATGGTGTTTTCGCCAAAAGGGGTTTTCACCACATGGGGATTTCGTCCCATATGTGATTTCGTCCATCAGTTGGGCCTGTGGCTTGGGCTTCTTCAATGTTGGGCCAAACAAACAAACAAACAAACAAACAAAACAATACTTACATGTATACTGCACACACGCAGTTACATGTACATCGAACAATACGAAATAAATAACAAACCGAGTCAAGACAGGAGGTTGTCTTGACTACGGCCTTCACTTCGTAGACGAGTCGAACCGAGCCGAGCCGTATCCACATAATATGTATCAACAGATGTTGCTCAGAAGAAGGAAATTAGAACCTGTTTCAGATGCCAAGAAGTTGGACACATTGCATGGAACTGTCCAAAGGCAACACAAACAAAACAGGGAGTCTCTGAAAAATTGAAAGAAAAGTTGGTTGAAAATGAACAACCAACCGAACAATTTAAAGTGTTCAAAATTCAAAATTTGAGGTTGGTGAGAGTTCAAAAAGTTTTTACAAAAGAAGAGTGAATCTTAACAACCAAAAGTGGGTTGTTCAGAAATCAGAAGCACTTTCTGGCGATGAATCTGACTCGTCAAAGTTAGAGGAGCCACAAGTTGAGCTAAAAAGTGATAATTCCGTTCCGGCAATGGATGATGCAAATTTTCCACCATTGTCAAACGGAAACTTAAAGAAAAAAATTGGCAAAATTGAGATTTCAAATCAATTCTTTTCTGAAAAGAAAGAATTTGATGTTGAAAAAGCCTTTAACCCTAAAGTTCTAAATATTTTTGGAAAAATAGTTGGCGGGAAGGTCAAAGGGGTAAAGGAATTTTATGAAAAGAATAAGAAAGGAAAGAAACCGTGTAGGATCGTTTGGAGACCCGAACGAGTCAATCAGAGGTTTTCTCCTTGAATTCAGGTGCGGAAAACAAGAAAACAAGGTAGAAATAGACTAGATATTACTTTTAACTGTTTTTCTATTGATATGATAACAATTACAGCACGTTCTCGATCCGGCATCACTTCGGTACGAGATTCGGACAAAAGATTACAACTGAAATCGCTCCAGAGGTATTTATAGACCTCTTGGACCGCTTATTGGACAGGCCCAATAAGCGGTTCACAAAAGCGATCCAACCACAACAACCATTCGAGCGGTCCAGCCACTTAACCATATGAGCGGTCCATGCCTTTGCTGTTCGAGCGGACCATCTTGTTCGCTCGAGCGACCCAACCTCTAAATGGTCTTATAAGCGGCCCAACAACTAAAACTATACAACTTACATAATTTCTCGTATAACGTGCCCAGATCTAACGTTCTAAGATTCTGACTCGATACAAGACGTAATCAGCAGATGAAGTGCACCAACAAACTCCCCCTCAGATGTTGATGGAGTCGATTATCGAGTCACACAAATGCTGTCAACAGATCTTCAGTCTTGATCAGTCTTCGGGCTTCTCTTTCTCAATCTTCAGACTCCCCCTCTCGATTTGCTGGCATTCATTTGTCTTCAGCACCATCTTCAGGATCGACGTCTGACTATTCTGCATACACTCTACCTCAGAGTAAGTTTCTTTCACAAACAAATTTTTAAACATATAATTCTGTTTCAATCCATATTATCAATCAGAACAATCCCAGATATAATGATGAACCAATTGGAAGGTTAGGTTATAAAACATTTAATTTCACACACACACTCCCTCAAGTATTGCTCATCATGTTTAGCACTCGGAATTTTGAAAATCAGCTATTCAACATCAGTTGTCGAAAATCTTTTTGAATTTTCAAAAATTTATGCTAAAACACACCAAAAATCTTTTTGGATTTTCTGAATAAGAGAACTAAAATGCAGAAACAGAAAATATTTACAAACAATAATTTTGTGAGTTCGTGCAAGAGAATCATATCAGTTTTGAGACAAATCACCAACACCGTTAAGCTTTAAACATTCTCAGTTCTAAACAATTTACCTAGATTGTCAGTATGTTTGTCCACTTAAATCTTCAACACAAATTTCAATCGATTCGAGATACGATATTAATGTTTTAGAGACTTAAACTTAATTGTGTATCACTCCACTTGAATATACTCTCGTATCCAGATCCCAAATATTCAGTCTTACAGGTGAGTATACCACAGCTGATATCTGTAAAGGGGTTATGTGCGAGGGCCGTGAGAGCTCAGGTCAGAACTTCCGTTCAGCAGAGAGATGACGGCTCGACTTTTGGTGGGTCCCCTTTAGAGGATCTTTTTGCATTTCAACAGCAGCGACTATCAATTTTATTGTTTCATCAGCATGCTGAGGGCGGCGCTTTTTCAAGCATTTGCAGAAAGTATTATCCGGGGACTAGGTCAGTACTTCCATACAGCAGAAGTCCCGGGATAATACCCCAGATATCACTGAGTATAAAGACCTAGTATCTCAGAATACGGGACCTTTCAAACAAGATTTCGGGGGTTACCCATATATCCAAGAATAGTTACCCACAAATCAAGCAAGTTTGATTTAGGTTTATATCTCGTTTCAATTTACTAAATGTGCGAAAATCTGCTGACACATCCGCAGTAAGATCGTTTATCACATTTTGACTTTCCAATTCTTTAGCGTGTTGTGATAGTCCACTGATGTACTATCATTTCCTCTTTTATGCAACAAAAACTCATTTTTTCAGTTTTATCATGTTTTTGACTTTTTCAAATTTTCTGATGTTTTTGGATTTTCTCTAAAAATTCTTACTCCCCCTAAAATTCAAATACATCTAATGAAAATTGAAAACAAACTATACAGAACGTGACAACTGATATCAAATCACCTCAATTCGCCATTCACTAGGCATAAACAATCAGAACTCCCCCTATCAACAAACTATTTTCCCATTTAGATTTCAAAACACTTAAGTTTGTTTTAATCAAAATGGTTTTTCCGGAAAATAAGTTTGATTGATTTTACCAATTGTAGATTATCATTTGTAGAAATATCCAACAAATGTTCGGGGTTGTGGTTCATCATCTTGTCTTTCGACCAATGTAGGAAAATACAAGTACAACTTAATGTCCTTGATTTACCATTTTCAGTTCAGAAACCTCCGTACCAATTGTTAAACATTCACAAACAAACCTCTTTACCGTTTTTATGATTGACGTTACCGAATAAAATTCTGAGAAAGATGCCGATTCATGCTCCACGCTTACCAACCTGGGAGCTCCGGCAAGTCCTGAGACTTACTGTTCAAAATATGTACCATCCCAGTCACATACCAGGGATGGTTCAACTTTTTCTTTCTTTGTCTTCTTCTCATAGAATTCTTTAACCCCTTTGACTTTTCGATCAATCATTTTGTCAAAGATATGTTTTACCATGGGGTTAAAGACCTTCTCAGCATCAAATTCCTGTTCATCATGATAAAATTGATTAGAAATCTCAACTTTACCAATCTTCTTCTTGTAATTTTCAGCCCGAAGTGATGGAAACTCATCATCATCAACACTCGGAACTGAGTTCTCAATCTTTTTATCAGCTTCACATTTTGATACAACCTGTGGCTCCACTGATTTTGTGGAATCAGTTTCAACGCCTGAAGATAGCTCCTCTGATTTCGAACTATCAGAATCATTGCTAGAGCTTTCATTACTTCTCTTCACAACCCATTTTTGTTTGTTTGATTTGACTTTCTTCTTGTAAAACCTGTTTGAACTCTCACCAATTTCAAAAATAGAATCTTTGAACAACTTTGTTCTATCAAGTGGTGATTCAAACGCATACACCTTTTCTGAAATTGTACGAAAAACTCCCTGTTTTGATTGTATCGCCTGATTACAATCTTTGGCAATATGTCCAACTTTGTTGCACTTGAAACAGGTTCTCGAATCTTTCTCTTGCACAGCTTGTTTCTTTTTCAGAAACTCACTGTTCTTTTCTCTCCAGAAGCATGTCTTCTCTTCTTCATCAGTAGATGTGCCTGAAACAAATGACATTTTGGACTTAAAATCACGAACATATTTTTCATTTTTCTGTTTTTCTGTAGGAATAAAACCCAACCCTTTCTTTTTGAAATTATCGTTATGGTTTGATTTCTTTTGAAAATTTGAACCAGAACTGTATTTCTTTTTCTTATTCAATCTTTGCTGCACTCTTGAGGTGTAAGGTTTTGGTTTTTCATTAAGACATAAACCTTTGATTTCAGAAATATGGATTTCCGAGAGTATAAAAACCTTGTTAATCAGTTCAGTTTTAACACCTCTTATAGAAAATTCCTTATCAGAATATAATTTGTCCGAGTTATTTAAAGTATAAGCAACTTTAAACAATCCATCATCCAAATTAGATTTTGATAACAGAAATTTTCTATCATAAGCCAATTTTCCCTGTTTTCCTGTTTGACTCGGAGCTTTTGACTCAGATTTTGATTCTGACGCGGACTCCGACTTTGACTCTTCACTGTCATCACTATCTAACACATGATCCACGACTTTCTTCATTAATTGAGACTGTTGATCAGTGTCAGATGATGTAAACACAACATCAATACTTTCGGGAAGATTGACCGACGACTCTGACTCCCACTGTAAATTTGTAGCCTTTTTGACTCTTTCATCGTTAGGATGTCTAGGCAAATATCCGTTTTCCAGTGGAGGTGGACATCTGTTATAACTAACACCTTTCTTCTTACCAGATGAAGTCTTTTCAGTATCCTTCTTCCTGTCACTCTTCTTCTTGTCAGCATTCTTTTCTCCAACACTCACTTCAACTGCCTTTTCTTGAGTTGACTCATTTTCTTCCCAGACCTTCATGCTTTCAACAGTCGGATAGATCCTGTCAATCACATAGGAAGTACATGAGTAACTTTTCAATAAACGATTCACTCGTTCTGTTTCGATTCGTTGCAGCTCAAGTTTTTGTTCTAACGCAGCACACTTTTCAATATAGTTGTTTACAACTTTTTGTTTTGTCATGAATGCTCCCTGAAGAGTCCTCATCGCAACTGCTTGTTCTTCACTCGTTTGATCGTACTGATTCATTGTCTTGTTCAGCACATCATAAGACTCCTTTAGTCTGTTTAAGTTGTTAATCAACGTGCTGTTCTGCTTTTTCACAATCTCACAGTTTTCACACTTCACCTGAGTTTCTTTTGCATCAACTTTTTCATCAATCTTGAATTTTTGCACTTCTGTCATCTTTTTCTTTCTTACCACTTGCACTTCTTCATCATCACTACTCACCGACACTTCTTCATCATCACTACTCATCAACGACCCTTCTTCATCATCACTACTAACCGGCGTTTTGATCTTCTTCTTTTTCTTCTCCTTCTTGACCCTATCATCTTCACTCTCACTCTCAGCAACCAACTTCATATCTGCTCTGTATTTTCTTGCCCAATATTCTGTATCATCATCACTATCATCTTTAATCTTTGCAGCAAAAGCAGTATAAGCTGTAGTTTGATCAGGAACATAATCATCCCAAGTGAACTTTGCCCAGCTAAAACCTTCTGCAAGCTTTTCATCTTCTTGATCAATCAAATAAGCTCTTTTTCCGGTATCTTCAATCACATCTCTTCCATGTGCAGTCTGAGCTTGATGCTTTTGTTGTTGAGATGATTGACCAACTTGGTGATAGATGGCTTTGCGATAGTAATCGTTGTTGTTGTTAAACGGATTTTGAGCTCCACTTGTTTCTCGGTTTGTGCACTCCCTCTTGAAGTGTCCTTTTTCCCTGCACCGAAAACAAGTAACTTTAGATTTGTCAAAACCTAAAGGAGAAACATTTGCATCTCGAAGATCATCTCTCCCCGTGATTTGTTTGAACTTCTCAGCTCTCCGTAAAACACTAGCCAGACACCACTTTATGTCCATCAACTCCATCTCTTCAGCATCTATCTGGTCGTAGTCTTCTTTGGTTAGCATTGGATTGCCGATACGACCTGCAACAAAACAAGTGTAAGATTCCAAAACCATTCCCAATAAAGACATTTGGTTCTTGGCAATATCCTCAGAATAATCTTGATCATTCTCAAGATTCAGTACAATGTTACACTGTAACTTTCTCCCATTCTTGGTTGCTGAAATATTTGGATCAAAATATGAAAATGAAGTAAAGCTGGTTTTGCTGCTTGATCCAGACGATGGGCTTTCAGATACACTCTTGGCACTCATCCCTGTCACAATCTTTGGAGATGAATTCGATGATTTTTCATTAACTCCAGCTTTGTAATATAACCCGACATCTTGTTCACCATCGAAGTCTCTCATTCTGATCACTTTACGCTGCTCCATTTCATAAGCTTCTATCTTTTCAATGAATTTGCTGAGTGTCAAACTGTTAAAACCCTTTTTGTTTCTAAGCATCAACAAGTATGTCCCCCAACTCTCATATGGCAAGGCATCAGCAAGTTTTTCGATTAACTCCTCATTGCTCTTCTGAATACTTAATCTTTTCATACTAGCAAGCAAATTGCAATATCGTTCAATGAGCTCTTTTGTGCTTTCATTCTTTCTCTGATGGAACAGATCAAACTCTTTCTTTAGAAGTGACTTTTTGCTTTTAATCATTTCATCACTTCCTTTAAATTTTGAACTTAATGCTTTCCAGATTGAGTAAGATGTTCCACTGTGCTGTAGCAAAACCATGATATCTTCTTTCACTGCCTGTTGAAGAAGACTTAGCATCATTTTCTCATTTTTGTACTTCTTCCTCTCATCTACTCTAAGATCTTTGATTGGAACTGGCTCTTCATCATCATTCATTGGTCTGATATACTTTGTCTCGACACATTCCCAAGCATCAAGATAATTAGCTTGCACCCAATTCTCAAACCGACCTTCCCAATGTTGAAATTCCTCAATGCTCATTAACTTGGGAGGTTTTTGCATCGTTCCGGTTTCGTTTTCAAGCATTGTGGTTTGAATAGCAGTGATTGGTGTACTTGGTGTAGCGAACGCGTTATAGAAATCCTCGTCCATGTTCGAATATTGAAACAACACTACAAACAGCTTTAAAAGCGGTTCACTAACATAAAGTGACACAAAAGCGGCCCAATATGATGTCAGAAAAGATTGAACATGTGAGCACCGATGATCAGAAGGCTGATTTTTACACAAAACCTTTTGATAAAAAGAGATTTTATTATCTTTTAAAGATTAATGGGTTAAAAAATCTGCAATCTGGGAGGGTAATAGAGTGTGAAGCCGAGCTGGGCGGCGATCTGACTTGAACTGTATCATGTTGTCAATTTTTTGTACAGTTGTATTTCCTGCTTTTCTTTTTAAAACAAAAACACAAAAATATGTTTTAATTTTAGGGGGAGATATTCGCAGAAAAATACAAAAACATGATAAAATCATAAAAATCCAAAAACATTAAAAAATGAAAAAGAGCTGTGTTGTATAGGGAAATGATAGTACATCAGCTAGACAGGCACAGTACGCTAAAGATATATAATGAAAAATGCAATTAAGCAATCTCGCTAAAGATGTGCCGGTAGGTTCTTACAAAATTAGTAGATCAGTTTGGGATATAAACTAAATTTAACTTGCGTTTTCGTGGGGAACACCTCCAGGATATATAGGTAACCCCTGAAATCCTGTTTGAAAGGTCCCGTATTCTGAGATACTAGGTCTTTATACTCGGTGATATCTGGGGTATTATCCCGGGACTTCTGCTGTATGGAAATACTGACCTAGTCCCCGGATAATACTTTATGTAAAAAGCTTTGAAACATAAGCTTCACCCTCAGCATGCTGATGAAACAATAAAATTGATAGTCGCTGCTATTGAAATGCAAAAGATCCTCTAAAGGGGACCCACCGAAAAGTCGAGCCGTCATCTCTCTGCTGAACGGAAGTTCTGACCTGAGCTCTCACGGTTTCGCATTTACCTCTAACAGATATCAGTTGTGGTATATTCACCTGTAAGACTGAATACTGGGATCCGGATACGGGAGTATATACTGAGGTGGGAACACACGTTGACGTTTAAGTCTCTAAAACACTATTAACGTATCCCGAACAGTTTGAAAATTCTGTGAGAATTTAAAATGGACCAATATACCGACAATTAACGCGAATTGTTTAAATGTTTAAAATGAAATAAGCTTAACGGTGCTTGTGTTCTGTCAGAAGCTGATATGATCCCTTAACACGCTCGAAAAAATAGTGTGTGTATATATTTTTGTTTGTACAGCTTTAAACCCAAAAAGATTTTCTTTTCTAGTTTAGTTTCGACAACTGATACTGGGGATTGGAAGATCAAAGCCTGTGTGCTGAACATGTCGGTATTTGATGAGGTTTGGGTAAGCTGTGATTGCAACAAGATCTGGTATGATGTTTGTGAGAAAGTTTGTGAAAAAGTGTTTGAAAAGTTAAAAGTTCATTAATTTGAACTACTTGTTGAAACAAACCGAAAAAGTACTTCATAAATCTGATTATCCAAGGTCATTAATTTGGACTTGGACGATCAATCAGTTGTTCCAAGGTCATTAACTTGGACTTGGTCAACTGGGTGCCAGCATGTGAAAACGAACAAGTTGAAAAATGATTAAAAATTGCATTTTTTAAAAATGAAGAGTGGGTCGCTTTTATGACATCTATGGACCGCTCTTATGGAAAGTTACAACGTGAACGTGAACGAGAAAATCGCAGGATGGAAGAGAAAAGAGGAAAGTTTTTGATGAAACAACAGGAAGAAGAGAAGGCTGAGAAGCAAAAGCGTGAGAAGATCAGAGTTGCTCTGAGCAGGAAGCCTAAAGGGCGTGAAGAAAGTTACAAAGCAGCTACCTGAAGACCAATATTCTAGACAAAGACTGCGGCTTTATCCAAGGGGGAGTTTGTTGGTGCATAATGTCTAAAGCCTGCGTCTTTGTAAAGTTAGATTAACGTATATGGTCTGGATAGGTTATTTTGTAATAGTTCAGGGGTTGAAATTGTAATTATTTGAAAGGTTGTATGCTGGACCGCTTTTGTGACACTTGTCCACAAAAGCGAGCCAAGCTGGATCGCTTATGTGGACATGTCACATAAGCGGTTCCAGTCTCCTATATATACCCCTGTGTAGTTTTCATTTGAAACGGTTGTCTTGAATTGTGTGTCGAAGTGCTGACTCTCTGTCAATCGTTGCTGAATGAAGTAAAAGTATTAAAAGTGAAGATATTTCTGTTTTCTACTCATTTCTGTACCATACACCTTAGTATCATGCTTAAACGTGTTTCCGCCACGTTTTTAGCAGGCTCTAGCTTAGATTGACTCCTTAGTGAGATCATACTCGATCCTACAAAAAGCGATCCAAGATTGTCCAGAAAAGCGATCCAAGTGCTTGTTCGAATAAGCGGTTCACAGGTAAACCAGATAAGCGGTCCAGAAGATGAACTTCGAGCGGTCCACAGATAATCGACCGAATGAGCGATCCACAATCGACCGGATAAGCGGTCCAGAAACTGTTCGTAAAAGCGATCCAAATATGTTCTAAAAAACGGACCAGCCAATCGGACCTGTTTAAACTTTGATTTTTGATCCCAAACTTTCAAGGGTTTATCTCTATGCCATCGCGCACAATCCCTGAGATTTTCAGCAAATTTCGACCGTTGAAAATGTTCAAAACTGAAAAAGAATGAGTAGAAGACAGAATTTCCGACAATTTCCAGCTATTTCCTATAGAATTCCTCCTCCTGAAGCTCTGATACCACTTGTAGGATCGTTTGGAGACCCGAACGAGTCAATCAGAGGTTTTCTCCTTGAATTCAGGTGCGGAAAACAAGAAAACAAGGTAGAATTAGACTAGATATTACTTTTAACTGTTTTTCTATTGATATGATAACAATTACAGCACGTTCTCGATCCGGCAGCACTTCGGTACGAGATTCGGACAAAAGATTACAACTGAAATCGCTCCAGAGGTATTTATAGACCTCTTGGACCGCTTATTGGACAGGCCCAATAAGCGGTTCACAAAAGCGATCCAACCACAACAACCATTCGAGCGGTCCAGCCACTTAACCATATGAGCAGTCCATGCCTTTGCTGTTCGAGCGGACCATCTTGTTCGCTCGAGCGACCCAACCTCTAAATGGTCTTATAAGCGGCCCAACAACTAAAACTATACAATTTACATAATTTCTCGTATAACGTGCCCAGATCTAACGTTCTAAGATTCTGACTCGATACAAGACGTAATCAGCAGATGAAGTGCACCAACAAACCGAGTGATGATGACTCGGAATCACCCAAGGACCATCAGGCTTGGGTGAATCTTTTTAACTGAAATTCCTGACTTGCCGGAACTCCCAGGTTGGTAATTGGGGAGTCCGAATCGGCATCTTTCTTGGGAAATATCACAGTTATGGTTTTTAGTGGTTGCTTAGGGATATTTCAACCTACAAGTGGTTAATCAAGGTCATTAAGTTGAATTTGATTTAACTTTGTTACAAGTGGTATTATTCTTGAAAAATGTTTTGAAAAATGTCATAGAAATAGTCTTTACATGTGGTATTTTGATAACAAAGTAATGAACTAAACCCCGATCATACAAGTGGTGTGTGAAATCAACAAAACTAATTTTCCAGAAAAAACCATTTTGATTAAAACAAACTTAAGTGTTTTGAAATCATAATGGGAAAATAGTTTGTTGTCAGGGGAGTTTTGATTGTTTAAGCCAAGTGGATGGCAAATTGAAGCAATTCACATAAGTTTGTCACTTTATCTGTACAGTTTATAGATTTCATTTTCAAATTTTCCGTGAAAATCAAAAATTGAAACATATTTTTGATTTTAGGGGGAGTATAAAATTTAGAAATTTTGAAAATTTGAAAAATCCAAAAACATGATAAAATCTAAAATCCAAAAACATTGAAAACTCATTTTTGATTTTTAATCTAGTCTGAGTTTTGTTGTGAAAAAGAGGAAATGATAGTACATCAGTGGACAATCACAACACGCTAAAGAATTGGAAAGTTAAATATGTGATAAACGGTCTCACTGATGATATGCCAGTAGGTTTTTATACATTCAGTAGATTGTTTGAAACCTAAATATCAATACTTACTTATCTCGTGGGGAACATCTCTCGGATATATGGGCAACCCCCGAAATCTTGTTTGAAAGATTTTCTATTTTTGACATACTAGGTCTTTGTGCGTGATGATATCTGGGGTATTATACCGGGACTTCTGATTTTGCGGAAGCAATAGCCTAGTCCTCGTATAATATTCAGCACTACTTTAATCATAAAGCCCACCCTCGGCATAAAAAATGATGAAACATTGAAAAATGCTAATCATGTGCTGTTGAAGAAAAGATCCCCAAACGGGACACACCTAAAAGTCAAGCCATCATCTCTTTGTCTGAACGGAAGTTCTAACATGAGCTCTCATGGTCTCGCTTTACCCGTTTACAGATATTATTAGTGTACATTCACCTGTAAGACTGAATATAGGAGTCTAGATATGGGAGTATATTCTGAGGTGGGACACGCGAATAAGTTTAAGTGCTTAAAACACTAATTCTCGTATCTCGAAACAATTGAACTTTGTGTGAAAATTTAAAGTGGATCAGTATACTGACAATCTAGGTAAATCGTTTAGAACTTAAAGTCTAAAAAGGTCAACGGTTTTAGTGATTTGTCTCTAAAACTGATATGATCCTCTTACACAAACTCACAAAAATATTGTCTGTAAATATTTCTTTACTGCTTTCCATTTAAGACAAAAATCCAAAAAGAATGTGTTTTAGTATAAAATTTTGAAAAATCAAAAAGATTTTATTTCATCTTATTTTCGACAACTGATGTTGAAAAGCTGATTTTCAAAATTCCGAGTGCTAAACATGATGAACAGTGGACTGGGAGAGTGTGTTTGAGATGAAAAATGAAGTTAAAAGTTTGAGATAATTTGAGAAATGTCATAATCTTATGTTTTAGGTAGAGTATGTGCAGGTAAAAAGCTTTGAAAGAGCTAGGTTTCGACTCCTGAGAATATGCAGATTAGAGCCAGATTTTTGATTTTGTTGCTACGCAGAGCCAGGAAGCGTGCCTGAACCTGTGAAAGCTGTAAAGCTCAGAGTTTGAGCCAGATTACGATTCTAGAATGAGAGTTATTCCAGACTGCGATCCCAGCTTATCGAAAGGGGGAGTCTGAAGACATAAGAGCCAGATACAGATTTTGGATCTGTTGGTGCACTTGTGTCTGTACTTTGTCTGTATTCGGTCACGATGTAAACGATGTTCCTTAGTCTTGTAAGTTTGACCAAGTCAACCGTCCTCCTGGTTTGACTTGGCCAAACAGTTAGAAAGATGGTTGTATTGTTCTGTGTCGAAGGTTGGTCCATCGAAGGATTGATTCTATCCTTCGATGACCTCGAAAGATATGTTACGAAGGATAATGTTGGACTTCGAAGGATATGCCATCCTTCGAAGTATATGTGGATCCTTCGAACACTTTGTCATCGATAGATGATCCTTCGATCATCTATCGGATCCTTCGACCAGACATGCTAAGCTGGGTATATATATACCCATGCAGTGTATGTTAGAAGATAGATGCACACAGACAGAAAGATAGAGAGAGTTCTTAAGAGCATTCTGTCCGAAAACACACACACACACTAGAGAGTTTGCAAAACACATTTGTGAACATTGAGCTTGTAACCGGAATCTTTCATTCGTATTAATACAAGTGGTGTTAATCGGTGAACCTTGTGTGTTTGTGTTTATACTTGTCTCATCCCGGTTTGCTTGCTAGCTTGGATTCCGCACTCGCTAGTGGGTTAGTATAACAAGGTTTGAGGTTCGTCATCCTCCAAACAGGGACCTACAAGTGGTATCAGAGCTAAGGCTCTTTACCTTGTTTAAAACCGGGTTTTGTTCAAGTTCTTGGTGTGTTTGGACACTTGGTTTAGCACCCGTTTTGGTGGTTTTTCTTGCATCTTGAAACTGAAAAACGCGTTCTAAACCGTTCGGGAGTGTTCTAGGTTGGGTTGGGTAACTTGAAAACTTGTTTTTAAGTGTTTTGGTGTTTTCCGGCCATATCTCCGGTCAAAAGTTCCGGTGACTGGTTTTAGGATAAGGTGGTCTATTTTGGGTAACATTTTCAAAGTTGGTGGGAAAGTACAACCTGCACATCCCTTTTGCCGAAAGTTGACCTTACCTACCCATCACCTTTTCACCAACCTTTCACATCAGTGTCAGTGTGTCAGAGTTGCTCGAAAGATATCCTTCGACATCGAAAGACCATCTTTCGATCAAGGAAGGCTCGATAGATCATCATCTTTCGACCCATCCTTCGAAGTCCGAAACATATCTTTCGATCAGGGAATCTATTCGAAAGACTTCTATACGAAAGATAAGGATATATACTCGAAAGATAGGGATCTTTCAAATAGTGAATCCTTCGAGTTTGTGAATCTTTCGAAATCATTGTTCGAGATTCAACAGTGATCTTTCGAGCACTGTTGATCCTTCGAACAAGATTTGATCTTTCGATTGTGGTCTGCTTATTGTTAACAAGTTTCTGTGATTTTAGATCTTTCGAACAGGATCCTTCGGTTGTGTGTGATCTTTCGGAATATTAACTTAGCATTTATTTTGCTTATCAATCATGAATCCGAATTGGTGGAATCCGGCTCCAGACAGTGGTAAATATACAAGTTCAGGTTCCACTCCCTCATGGTGGGGTACACCGGCTCCCGATAGTGGAAAGTACACATGTACTAGTCTATCACCTTCATGGGCCGAGTCTCCGGTATCAACATCATCACAAGCAAATGCCATATCATCAAGTCAATGGGCATTAGTATCGAATCAAACTCCGAGCATCCAAAGTATTCTACTGAGCGAAAGTGAAACCGGAAGTTTGAATCGTCCTCCGAAGTTGATGCATTTAAATGAATATCCGGGCTGGGTTGACAGATTTCGTACGTACGTATTGGGGCAAAATACCGAACTGTGGATACGTTTCACCACAGATTTTGATCAAGCTATAGAAGTTGCTGCTTCAGACACTGCTACGTTTGCCGATATTCCTGAAGATCAGAAGAAAACGTATGATCTAGAAAAGAAAGCATACGCCATTCTCACTCAGGCGTTGAGCAAGGATATTTACCATCAGTTTGTCAGTTTCAAGACAACCAAGAAGCTGTGGGACGGGTTGAAAACTAGAGGAGTAGGGAATGAAGCAACACGTCAGTTACGTCATGATCTGCTCAAGAAAGAATTCGACTGTTTCACGTGCATGGATAAGGAGTCTTTGGGAGACATGACAAGTCGGTTTTATCATTTGCTTACTGAGTTGAATAATTTTGGTGTAACAACAACTCAAGCAGAAGTGGTGAAGAAATTTGCTGATGCTTTGCCTCCCCAATGGAGCAGTTTCTTGGAGATCCTAAAGTATAACGGAGTGTTGAGAACTACAAATATCAACGACTTCGTGCAGCTTTTGGAAAACAAGGATCAGGAGGAAACATTAAGGGCGAAGAGAGTTCCACTGCCTCAAAATCCAGAAATGTATTATGGAACTTCAAGTACTTCGTCTGCAAGAACTGGTCCACATGCTCCATTGCAAACGGCGTTTGTCACAAGCACGGATATGTATGGCAATCCGGTGCAAGTTCCTGTTAAGCCACCTCCCACCACAGACATGTATGGAAATCCAATACAACCACCTCCTCCTCCTCCTGCTCAACAACAACGTGCATGTTATGGAGGAACTTCATCTGCTGGTCAACAATCAAAGTCAAGTACAGTACAGCTAGACACTTCCAGCTTCTCTAAAGTCAGTGTAGAAGTAGCTAAGGAACACATGGAGCTGCTTAACACTGTAGTGAGCGCGTACTGTGGGTTAATAGAAGGTCAGATTGGCAACATTAATCTGACACAAGAAGATTACAGGCAGATTGATAAAGAAGAGATGGACTTGATGGATATCAAGTGGGCCTTTGCTAGTGCTGTGAGAAGGGCAAAGGATTGGATGGAAAGTACTGGCAAAACCAGCTTGGAAAGTAAGCGAGACACCAAGTATGGGTTCGATAAACAGGCTGTAAAGTGCTTCAACTGTGGTGAACGGGGTCACTTTAAACGGGAATGTACAAAGCCAGCCCAGCACGGGAATCAAAACCCCTTCAGAAATCAAGGCAATCAGCAGAACAGAAACAATGAGCGTACATTGGTGCCTGTCAACAACCAAACCAACTGGGCACTTGCGGTTCAGGTGGATGAAGGTTGTGACTGGTCAATCCAGTTGGGTGGTGATGCTCCCGATGGAACAGCATGTTTTGCTCAGGTTGTGAAGGAGTTAGTTCACACCAGTGGTGGAGAATCTTCCGCCAATGGTGGTGAATCTTCTGAAGATGAAGACTCGTCTGGGTACAGCAGGAGTGTTGATGAAGAATCATCCAGTTCTGGTGATGATCATGTGGGTGAGACATCTAATGTTTCGGGTGATGCTGACATTGATGAACTTTTGGAGGAAGCTGCAGCAGAAGCTCAAAGAAGATCTATTCTGGTGGATCAAGCTGCTTATACTTCGTCTTCTCTCCATTCAGCCTTTATGGCTAATGTCGACGGTTCATCAAGTCAGGTATGTGTCGATGAACCCACTGCTATTAACTGTGATGAATGTGATAGATTGCATGCTAGGTGTGCTGATTTAGAGAAAATTATGTCTGAGTTGCAAGGCAAACATGATGCTTTACAAGCTAGTTTGTTTGACTTGCAAGACAAACATACTACATTGAATGAGAATTTGAGTGACTTGCAAAGTAAGCACGAAGCTTTGCAAGAAAAGTATGATGTGACTTTTATCAACAATCAGAAATTGACTGTGGACCTTTCCAAATGCACAGAAGCCAATATGTTTTATGAAAACCATGAAAAGGAGTTCAAATCGGTAATTGAAAAATTAAAGAAAGATAAAACCGAACTAACTAAAATGGTTTCCAGAAAACAAACGGACATTAACCTGTATATATCTCGTCTTGAGACAGTGCAAAAAGAAATGGTTTGTGTAAAAACGGAAAGTGAGGCAATCCAACTCAAGTTAGACAGTTATTTGAGTTCTAGCTATGTGTTGGATCACATCATTGATGTCCAAAAGGAGAAAAGGGACGTCACGTGCATAGGCTATAAGAATTGTCCACCACCAGTGAGACATAATTATGATGCCATGCCGGATGAGGAGGACAGGGTGTTCTTTGAACCATCTGTGCCTCTAGATGTGAAAGAGTTTGCTGCAGGACTCGGATACCAAAAGGAAGTATCCTCAGATTCAGATGTGTCAGCAGATACATTTGTAAGTGCTGAACAGAATCAAGATCCTCCAGTCGTGATTGAGGATGCTGATTCTTCTGATGATGAATCTGATGATGCTGTCCCAGCAAAGTCTGATGCGGTAGCCAAAAATGAGGACATACCTCTCGAGAATCACATTCTATGTGATCCCCCTGCAGAACCCGCTAAGACTGTTGCAATCGAGTCCTCGTCTGAGAATGAGTCGGAGAGTGTGAACTTGCTGTACACTCTTGTTGGTGATGATAAAATTTACTCAGACAAAGATTTTCCCATTAAGAATGTTAATCAATCCTTAATCTGTAAAGTCTTTGAAAATTCGACAAGTAAGTTTTTGGGAAAGACAGGACCACGTGTTACAGTTACACAGTGTCCTCCTATTCCAAAGGCTGAAATTCGAAAACAATTTGGCAACAAGAAATTACCAACAGTGCCAAAACAGCAAAATCACACCAAGCCCAAAGGAAAATCACCGGCTCAAGCCCAAAAGAAGCCGAATCAAAAGAAGAAGAAAAACGTTAACTTTGTGAAATCGACGGGAACAGATAAAATTGAGACTTTTGAAAACAAATCTAACTTAGATTTTGTCAAGAAAGCTATTATACAGAAAAGGAATGAACCAGGCAGTTCAAAACCTAGTACCTCGGGTTCACAAAGTTCATCAGCATCGGCTAGACAAACACATGATACTTTGGGGTTTGTTGAATGAAGATCATGTTTTGAATGTGGAACAATTGGACATATTATTCGAAATTGTCCATATCTTCATAAGCAAAAAGAAAAAGTTGATGTTCCCCGTGACCACAATGACCGTAAGCGATCTGTTTCTGTAAAACAAGATCCCCGCCTTGCAAAAGAAAGGGAAAAGAAACAGAAACGCCAACAGGTCAAGAAGATTGAAAAAGCAATTAAAACCGATGTGGTTCAAAAACAATCTGTTGCTGTATAACCAGAAAATTCTAAAACTTCAAACAATCAAGAAGTTAAAATTTTAAAGAAAGACACTGGTAAAACAAAACAGACCTGGAAACCAAAATCGGTTACTGAATCAGGGGGACCATCACAATTCACCAACCATCAAAGACAAGAAGTTATTGTCATTGATGAAAATGGAAGACCCAAGACCACAATGGCTTGGGTCCCCATCTCCAACTAATTCATTTGAGTTCATGTGCAGGGTGTTCCAGGAGGAACTGTCAGTAGTCATTGGATTGTTGATAGTGGGGCATCCAGGCACATGACAGGCGACATGAAGCTTCTCTGTGATGTCAAATCTATTAGAGGAGGTTATGTTGCTTTTGCTGGAGATAAAGGTGGATATATTACGGGTGAAGGAATGATATCCAACAGGATTGTCAGCTTTGACAAGATCAACTTTGTGCAACAACTTGATCACAATCTTCTTAGTGTTTCTCAAATCTGTGACAAGCAGTTCTCAGTACACTTTGATGCTAATGGATGTTATGTGCTGAAAACCGGCTTCGAAATTCCAAAGGAATGGATTCTCTTGTCGGCTCCAAGGATAAATGATTTGTACGTCCTTGATATGAGCCAAGCTATTACTACGTCTGCACAAGCAACTTGTTTCGTTTCCAAAGCCACAGAAAAAGACACTATCTCTTGGCACAGACGAATGGGTCAAATTCACTTACGCAAAATGAATCGTTTGGTTTCAAATGAATTGGTGAATGGTGTTCCCCCCAAAAATTTCCATCTTCAAGACGTCTGTGTTTCGTGCCAGAAGGGAAAACAAACGAAGAAGAAGCACCCTACAAAGAAGATCAACACGGTGGCAGTTCCTCTTGAACGTTTGCACATGGATTTGTTCGGTCCTGTCAAGCACAAGAGTATTCGGGGTGATCAATACTGCCTCGTGATAACTGATGATTATTCAAGATTTTCTTGGTGGCGTTCATGGCACACAAGAGTGAAACCTTTGGTATTATCAAAAACTTGATCATTCAGATTGAGAATTTGTATAAATTGAAGGTTAGGCGGATACGTAGCGACAATGGTACTGAATTTAAAAATCATTCCATGGCGGAGTTCTGCACTTCAAAGGGTATTCTTCACGAGTTTAGTGCAGCTTATACTCCTCAACAGAATGGTGTCGCTGAACGTAAGAACCGCACATTGATCGAGACTGCTAGGACAATGTTGGTAGAGTCGCAGTTGCCCATTCCATTCTGGACTGAAGCTGTGGCCTCTGCATGTTACACATTGAACCGAGTCCTTATAGTCAAAAGGCACAACAAGACCTGCTTTGAGCTTCTTCAAAAACGGAAACCAGATTTGTCTTATCTTGAACCGTTTGGAGCTCCATGCACAATCATCGATCCTAATGGAAAGTTTGGGGCAAAAGCAATTGATGGATACTTTCTTGGGTATGCCACCCCTAACTTACGAGTCTGGAATCTAGAGACTAAAAGGGTTGAGGAATGGTCTGAGGTCAGAGTACAAAGGCACACCTTGCCAGTCAAATGTCCGGGTCAACCTTGGATGTTTGAGTACGATGACTTCTTCAATTCGATCAATGTTGAAGCCATTGAAGAAAGTGCTGCGGCTAGGATGTTTTTCGAGAGTGACAATGCAACAGTTTCACCGGTGGTTCGTCCAATTCTTGTTAATCAAGAACCATATTCTTCGGTGAACAATAATACTCTTAACAATGAGGATTTTCATGATGCAAACGAATTGAACGAATCTTCAGAGGATGATGAATTTCTAGATGCAGATCAAGAAGCCCCAACAACAGCAGTTCATGGTACTTCAGAGGGTACTCCTCCAGTGGATGCCCATAGAACAGCTGAGGCTACTGCATCATCCTCTTCGTCAATTCTGGGCCTTGATTTGGTTGTTGATCTTAATCTTAACAACCTGGGTATAAATATTCCAGTTCGAGAAAATCCTGAAACTAGGATTCATAATACCCATCCTCAACAAAACATCATTGGAAATGTTCAAAGTGGCATTCAAACACGAAACATGTTGCAAAACAACAACAATGCAAGCTTGTATGCGGCTATTCGAGAATCCGGGCAACAAAACGATTGGTCCTTCGCGTGCTATGTCTCACAGGAAGAACCAAGAACGTGGAAAGAAGCCTTGAAAGATAATGCTTGGGTTGAAGCAATGCAGGAAGAACTGCAACAATTCCAGAAGCTGGGTGTCTGGAAACTCGTAGAGAAACCTGCTGGATACAAGAAGATTGGTACCCGTTGGGTTTTCAAATGCAAAAAGGATGACCGCGGAGTTGTTATCCGAAACAAAGCACGTTTAGTCGTTCAAGGTTTTCGTCAGATTGAAGGGATCGACTACAACGAAGTGTATGCACCAGTGGCACGTCTTGAAGCAATTCGAATCTTTCTAGCCTATGCTTCCTTCAAAGGAATCAAGGTTTATCAGATGGACGTGAAAAGTGCATTCTTACATGGTGTGGTTGAAGAAGAGGTGTACGTCGAACAGCCTCCAGGTTTTGAAGATCCTATCCATCCCGATCAGGTTTGGTTGCTCAACAAAGCTCTCTATGGTCTACATCAAGCACCGCGAGCTTGGTATGCAACCTTATCACACTATCTGCTGGAGAACGGTTTTCGTAGAGGTCTTATCGACTGTACTCTTTTCATCAAAGAACAAGATGGAGATCTTCTTCTGGTACAGGTATATGTTGATGATATTATTTTTGGTTCTACTAATGATGTCTTGTGTAGGGAATTCGAGCGCATTATGCAGGATAAATTCGAGATGAGTGCTATGGGGGAAATGATCTTCTTCTTGGGCCTACAAGTGCAACAAACGGAGTCTGGGATATTCATCCAACAGACTAAATATGTTGGTGACATCTTGAGCCGGTTCCAGATGTCTGATGCAACGCCCATTGGTACCCCATTACCAACAAATCACGGAATTACTCCTGACTTGAAGGGTGAAGCTGTTAGCCCCTCAAACTATCGCGCAATGATCGGATCTCTTATGTACCTCACAGCATCAAGGCCAGACATAATGTTCCCAACGTGCCTGCTTGCCAGATATCAAGTTAATCCAAAGGTCTCACATCTTGCAGCTGTTAAAAGGATTTTTCGTTATTTGAAGGCTTACCCTGACACCGGTCTGTGGTACCCTAGGGATAATAACTTTGAATTGGTCGCTTTCAGTGATTCTGATTTTGGCGGATGTAAAATCGACGGCAAATCCACAACGGCTGGATGTCAGTTTTTAGGAAATCACCTAGTCACATGGCAGTGCAAGAAGCAGACATGCGTCGCTACATCAACATGCGAAGCTGAATACATTGCTGCCTCAAGTTGTTGCTCCCAAGTTCTTTGGATCCAACAACAATTGCGGGACTACGGTTTTGAATTCCTAACTACTCCTATTTACGTTGATAATTTTGCTGCTTTAGATATCACTAGAAATCCTGTGCAGCACTCAAAGACCAAACACATCGAAATCAAATATCACTTCATACGTGATTGCTTTGAGAAAAGGCTAATCGATGTTGTTAAGGTCCACACCGATGACCAACGTGCCGACTTATTTACCAAAGCTTTTGATAAACCAAGATTTGACTTTTTATTATTGGTAAACGGCATTAAGGTCAAGCAAGAGTAAAACCAACATCGGAAAATCATTTTTGTAAATACCTTTGTGTTTTAAATTTGTCTTAGTTTATTGATTTTAGGGGGAGTAAATCCAAAAATCTAAAAATCCAAAAACATCGAAAAATTTCAAAAACACAAAAACAATAGAAAAACAAAAATGAGTTTCCTGGCGAGCAAAAGAGAAAATGATAGTACATCAGTGGTCTATCCAAACCTCTTTAAACCTTAAATGAATAACGATAAGCAGCTCTATATAAGATGTATCGGTAGGCTCACAATCATTTTAAAGTGTGCAGGTTGATATAAATCTTAAATCGACTGAAGACCAGGTGGGAACCATTCATTGGCATATGGTCTTAGTACCGAAATTTCGTTTGATAGATTGCCGAGGTTCTGAGATATTCGGTCTTTATGCTGCTTATCATCTGGGTATCATGGTTGTATCTTTTACCGAAAAATAACGGGGACGCAAGTCTAGATCTTCCATGATACTATACATACGTGTACATATTACATACTGCATTCGACCTCAATAAGTGATAAACAATCACATGTCCACTACAAATAAGTGATAAAATATCACATTTATCCGGGTGTCAAGTTCGTCTCTCTGCTGTACGGAAGTACTGACCTGTTCACGGACTTGCACCTGTGCCCTCATGCATATGAAAATCAAGTTCCTCATAAATAAGTGATTATATCACATAGGGCTTGATTTTAAATCAAATAAGTGAGAATCTCACATCATATATGGTCAAACAGATGATAATCGGTATACTCACCGGTAAGATGAACCCTCGTGCATACCTTGATACGGGAATGTGTCGTGATGTGGATGAACACCGGTCGGTAAGTATAAATCATACCTTAACGTATCCCCTCGCCATGATTACATCTGATAAGTTGAGCTTAAGTGGACAACAATACCAATAATCGTTATAGGATGCTTATCTTAATGTTAACTAATTGAACAACAAGAGCGTTTTGGCATGACCGTACACTGGTATGATTCTCTTACCCTCGAAACTCACAAAAAGAATGTCTGTATATATTTATTTACTGCTTTCAGTCTTTACATTTGAAAAATTCAAAAATACCAAAAAGATTTTATTTCTACTTTATTTTCGATCGTACGATGTTGGAACTCGAGTCTTCGTTACCTGAAACCTGAACGAAAACCGAACTGACTAAATCTTCATAAACGGTCAAAATTTGCAAGTTTTGAAAGTTGGAAACTAAAATTGACAAATTTATTAAACTTTCAAACTGTCGGACGGTGTTTGATTGTGACATGGTAATACGTGTGTCATTTGTTTATGTTAACTATATTCCAAGCAGTTGTTCTCATTACGCGTTTTGATTTCTTGCATGTGCAGATTCTAAAGGCTAGGAGAACATGGTCGATGACAAGCTTCGGAATGAAGACACGACATGAAGGCACTCAAAAGATGAAGATGATCGAGTTGCCGCTGGCCATCATCAACACCACAAGGATCTCACTTCATAAAGATCAAGTCATTCACGAGCATAACTCAAGGGGGAGCTTATGTTAAGGGGGAGTTTGTCAACACACTTCCTACATGATACGGGTAGTTTGTTGATACACTCTCTGCTTTCAAGACGTGAAGACCTTGAAGATCCTCCGACATTGAAGACTTGAAAGGACATCAGAGTCTTGAAGACATGAAGATCAATGATGATCAAGACCGAGTCAAATCTGCAACCATCGAAGTTCGAGACAAAGCTACAGCCAAGGGGGAGTTTGTTGGTGCACTTGTGTCTGTACTTTGTCTGTATTCGGTCACGATGTAAACGATGTTCCTTAGTCTTGTAAGTTTGACCAAGTCAACCGTCCTCCTGGTTTGACTTGGCCAAACAGTTAGAAAGATGGTTGTATTGTTCTGTGTCGAAGGTTGGTCCATCGAAGGATTGATTCTATCCTTCGATGACCTCGAAAGATATGTTACGAAGGATAATGTTGGACTTCGAAGGATATGCCATCCTTCGAAGTATATGTGGATCCTTCGAACACTTTGTCATCGATAGATGATCCTTCGATCATCTATCGGATCCTTCGACCAGACATGCTAAGCTGGGTATATATATACCCATGCAGTGTATGTTAGAAGATAGATGCACACAGACAGAAAGATAGAGAGAGTTCTTGAGAGCATTCTGTCCGAAAACACACACACACACTAGAGAGTTTGCAAAACACATTTGTGAACATTGAGCTTGTAACCGGAATCTTTCATTCGTATTAATACAAGTGGTGTTAATCGGTGAACCTTGTGTGTTTGTGTTTATACTTGTCTCATCCCGGTTTGCTTGCTAGCTTGGATTCCGCACTCGCTAGTGGGTTAGTATAACAAGGTTTGAGGTTCGTCATCCTCCAAACAGGGACCTACAGGATCAACATCCAAGGGGGAGTTTAGCTGCTGATGTTGATAAACTTAAGGAGTCAAGAGATCTGATCAAGAGAATTAGAGAAAGAATAGAGCATGGCTGAGATTCTGATAAAAGAAGATAGAGATTGATGAGGATGCTTACAGAGAAAGATACTTTGGAAGAGAGCGAGAAGACTGATCAAGACTGAAGACTCGACATACTGAAGACTCATCAACATCCAATGGGGAGTTTGTTGGTGTATATGTCTTTTTATTTCGTCTTGTATCAAGTCATGTAATAGGTTAGATAGACCAGGACATGTAGTACGAGAGAAACGGAAAACAGGGACGAACCAGCAGGTTCGTGCGAAGTGACCAGTTCGTTCGAAGTGACCAGTTTGTGCGACCTGGCTTCTCCTATAAATAGGAGGTCTTGGTTCTTTCATTTGTAACTTCAGAACTTCAGATTCCGGTAGCGAAGCTCTGCCGAAGTGTCGCCAAGCCTATAAAACATTGTGAAATCAATACAATCGACAGTTAATCTACTTCTAAGTGTATATAAAGCTGAATGAAGATCAAATCAATGATTTCCGCCTCTGATTTGGTCAAGAACTCTTCTGATTGTCTCGTTTGATCGACTCAACGATCCTAACACATGCTACTCCAATCAACAAAGCCTTGGGTAAAGAAGCTGTAGGATCGTGAAACGACCTAACGAGTCGATGAGAAGAGTGCTCAGACAGAATCAGAGGCGGAATTCATTGATTCGGTCTTCGTTTAGCTTGTATTCACTAATAAATGTCTTCTTTATTGATTTTGAACAAATTTACAGCACAGAGACACTTCGACAAGGCTTCGCCGTCGGAAATCAGAAAGTTACAAATGATGAACGTTTGAAGGGTATATATAGGCTAGAGCTGTCCGCTTGAAGGTGATATCCCACCCTTAAAACGGTCACCTCTTCAAACGGTCATGCATGTTTAAACGGTTACCATCTCAAACAATTACAACTTCATTTGGTCAACATCCAATTTCATATTTCATGATGTCACTTGTGATGTCACCTATGTGATGTCACTTGTGATGTCATGCTTGTTCAGATCTGCAACTAACCCGAGACTCGACATAAGACAAAGACAACAGATGTATGCACTAACAGACTCCCCCTCAGATGTTGACGAGTCTTAAGTGTCGAGTCTTCGCATCTTCAGTCTTTATCAGTCTCTTTTCTTTCTTAGCATATACCAGGATCTTCTCTTTGGCTCTAACCTCGTCAGACTCCCCCTTTCATTATGATGGGATCGCCGTCTGGAATTAGCTATCACCTTGAGATCAATCCCTGGCTTTTTCAGTTTAAGCTATTCTCAGGTTCTGAATTGCATCCTGGCTTTCCATAGCAACAAGATCAGAAACCTACACAACTCAAACACACGATTATAACAAACAATATTGTGATTCAACTAAATGAATCAACTAAACATTTGAGAATCTTTCATATTTAAAATTTATCAAAAATTTGAAACATTCCAAATTCTAATTCAAATTAATGAATCATCTTAAACATTTCAATATTTTCAACTCAAACACTCTTATCCAAACCATCAGTTCGTCTTGTTTAGCCTTTGAGATTTTGAATATCAGCTCTTCAACATTAGTTGTCGAAAATCTTTTTGGAATTTTCAAAATATGAGACAAAAAAGCAGAAACAGAATTTTAAATGCAGATATGAAATACGTACAAACAATATTTTTGTGAGTTTGCGAAAGAGGATCATATCAGTTTTTAGACACATCACACACACCGTTAAGCTTTTAATCGTTTCAAGTTCTAAACGATTCACGTAGATTGACGATATTGTTGTCCACTTAAACTCAATCTAAAAACTTTCGAAATGCTTTTCGATACGCTTAGGTGTATTAATTTTGCACTAAATTCTTATGGACCCCACGATCTCAGCATATCCCCTCATCATGCAATACACTAACTCAAGTAATGCCTTTAAACTTTCATCAACTGTGATATGTGCGAAAACAAAGCAGAATGTTTAAACATTAACAATCAGGTCGATACTTCCGTATACGTAGAGAAAGTCCAATGTTTAAACAAAATAAGAAAAATAAAACAAGTTGAAGTTGTTTAGGCTTTAACCACCAGGTCGATACTCCCGTATACGCAGAGGTGATCCAAAGCTTAAACGAAACACCAAAGAAAATAAAGCAGAACGTTTAGGCAATAACATCCAGGTCGATACTCACGTATATGCAGAGGATGTCCAATGCTTAAACAAAATAAAGAAATAAAATAAGTTTAAATTTTTGCAAAAAGAAATGCACAATCACAGCGATTATTTAGCAAAGTTGTGAAAATTCACAAATTTAACCAGTTTTTATGCTCTTTGCATTCAGCGATTACTGAGTAGGCACACAATCAAGAAGGACAAAACTAAGTACTATGCTTTCAACCATGTTTCCCACTAGAACTAGGCTTTTTCATTTAGGTTTGTATCGTTATCGCAAATCTACTAGTCTAGCTGAGCCTACCGTCACATCTTTAGTAAGATCGTTTAACACATTTTATCTCTCCATTTCTTTAGCATGCTGTGACAGTCTCACTGATCTCCTATCATTTCCTCTTTTTACAACAGAACTCATTTTGAATTTTTCAATGTTTTTGACATTTTCAAATTTTCTAATTTTTTTTTAATTGTACTCCCCCTAAAATCAAAATATGTTTCAATTTTGATTTTCTAATTTCATATTTCATGATGTCACTTGTGATGTCACCTATGTGATGTCATGCTTGTTCAGATCTGCAACTAACCCGAGACTCGACATAAGACGAAGACGACAGATGTATGCACTAACAGATTCCCCCTCAGATGTTGATGTGTGTAAGATGCAACATATAAATTACATCAAATGAGGCATAAAACTAACCCTTTTTAAGTACTAATGTTGGAAAAAGTGTGTTTTTGTCTTCCTTTTGTATTTTCAGGATTAAATGAGCTCAAATTAACAAAAGAAGCAAAAAGACAGCTAAATCTAACATAAATATAAGAAAAGGAACAAAAGTGGACTGCCCGACCCCTCGACAGCATCCTCCCAAGCAAAACAAGGAAGACAGAAGGCTGAACACGCCCCGTGCTCAACGAGCACGGGGCCGTGCCCAAGAAGCAGCAGAAAAGACAAACCTGTAGAAGCTTCTATTGCTCACCACGGGGTCCTGCCCAGTGAAAACGGGGGGCGTGCCCAAAGTACTGCAGGCGCATTAATTGTAATTGCGAATTACAATTAATGAAGAGAGATAGTGTCAGACAGGCACAGGGCCGTGCCCAGGCCTCTGTTCAGCCTATAAATAGGAGTGCTTGGATTCATTACAACTCATCCCTTGGCACACCACCTCCCTCACACTTCATCCACCACCCACCACCATCACAACGCCATCACCCACCACCATCATCCATTGTCCATCATAGAGTGTGTTAGTCGTCTCGGGATCCAAGATTGATCGTAGGAGTTCTTGACAATCAAGGCCATGTTTGCCTATGTCTCTTACATCACTTGGTGAAGACAAGTGTTTAGTATAATACTTTTTTATTTTTAATCTTTTGCACTTCTTAATTGGTTTTGTATTAATGACTTTAATAACTAGTTGCTTATGTTGAAGGTGATTCTTCCTTATCGTTTGTCCGTGGTGTCTTGGCATTATTTTACTGTCTATATAAAATAAAATATTTTCACCATTCATATCTCCACGGTCTATATGGAGGTATGTTGGCTACCTGGTCGGGGGTTAAGGGAACGGTTTGGTAAGGGTCTTGCCCTTGTTCAGCGTTTAGAGGTCCTGCAAGGGACCTGGGTCAAATTTAGTAGGACCTCCTTCAATACCCAAAGGTATTGGATGGCGGGGGTCCAAACTCTTTGATCCCCTCATAAGTTAACTACTATTAATACTACAACCCGGCTATTTAGGACTGTATCCCTGCTGACTCAGACTACTTAGTCGAGGGTAACGTCACCTCCAAAAGAGGGGCCTACAATAATTGCATTAATAACTTAATTAATTATCTTTCAATAATCCGACCCTTTAGGATTGTATCCTGGCTGACTCAAACTACTGGGTTGAGGGTAACGTCGCCTTCAAAAGAGGGGCCTACTACAATAACTAAGATAATCTCTTAAACAAGTGCAAAAGTGCGAAAATAATCAAAGGTTATACTAACACACGAGTCGGATCCAAGTGATTCATCTTGTCTATCTGTTTTTATTTTTATTTTATTTTTCAGCATTTAGTTAGTTTTATTTTCTTAGTTTAAAAAAAAAATCTTTTTCTAACATTTTGATTTGATTAGACGTTGAGGATAAACCGGTACTAAAAGCTCTTGTGTCCTTGGACGACCTCGGTATCTTACCAACACTATACTACGTCCACGATGGGTGCACTTGCCCATATGTGTGTTTAGTGTTAGTAATATCGTGTTTTATAAATTTAAAACTTGGCTAAAAAAGTGTAAAAAGGGCTTAAAATATATATCTAAAATATATTACACTACACACGCATCAAGTTTTTGGCGCCGTTGCCGGGGACACAAGGATTTTAAGAAAGTTAGGAATCAACGGCCTAATCATTTTTTTATTTTCTTTTAATTTTTTTTAGGATTTTCTTAGTTTTTCAGCTTCTGCAGAGCTCAGCACGGGCCGTGCCTGCTGAACACGCCCCCGTGCTCAATCATTGGAACTGGCAATCTTGTTTTAAGTCAGAAAGTAAGCTGAACACGGGGCCGTGCTCACTCAACACGCCCCCGTGCCCAAGATTCAGTTACTGAAAACATAACCGTTAGATCCCGGTGGTTGGTAATTTCTGACACAAACATGAGTGATGGTAATTCTTTTTACTTTCGGCACTCTTATGGTATGTGGTGTCGATTATGTGGAGGCAAACATAAAGAATTAGAATGTTACTTTCTAAATTATAAGCCCCACTATATAGACCCACCGTCTCCCTATAACCTTAAGAGGGGCGAAAGTAAAAATAATCACTATCTCTCCCTCGAATGCGCCCAACCAGATATTCTAGGAGAAATGCTCCTTGACGAGTTATTTCAACTAGAAAATCTAGTCCTAAATTGGTTAAAAGAGCTTAGGAAGGATTTCACTGATCCATCCCAACACAATGACCAAGAAGAAATGTTGGGGTCGCATGAAAACAACCTCGTTGTTCCCAATCCTACCTTCGTACCTAGCAAAGACATGGGCGATAGTCGTCCCTGTGCCGATTGTGCCGTGAAGGACTCTCCATCGACTTCGTTCGGTGCATATATAGACCTGAGCGATTCGGCATACACCTTCTTTAACGAGATCCTGAAAAAGGGTTGGACTTGTCCACCTAAAATAAAAAGAGGAATCACCCTCACCGACAACCTCTTGCGTTCTCGTCTTAGTCTAGGGCAATTAAGGTATCTTAGGCACTTTGGGGTTGTTCCAACCAGTAAGGAACCACCCGATATCAATAAGTTCCTTAGAAAATGGAGAAACTCCATAAGATAGCTTCCAGACACGGGGCCGTGTCCAGGTCAGCACGCCCCCGTGCCCACCTAAAAGATTCTCTGCTGATTTTGTCAGAACAGGGACAAAATGTGTCAGGATTTTAACTGCACACGGGGCCGTGTCCAACCAACACGGGGTCGTGTCCAGTGCGCTGTCGTTTTCTTTAAATGCAGCCTGATTCCTGCTCATTTTTTACCACTTCAAAAGACAGAGATTCCTGGGATCTTCACTCATACTATCCTAGGTAAGTTCTAAAAGAAGGTTCCAAAGAACCCTCTTGTCTTTTCCACTTTTATTCATTGCCTTCTCTTTCAATTTTTCATAACATCTCCTCCACTAAAGCTTGGAAACTCCATGATTCCAGCCTTTGGTGTGAAGTTTGTAAGGTTATTATCCAAGGGATCTTACTCAAAGTAAGTTATATAACTTTGTTTTAAATTATCTGTGCTTAAAACTCGAATAAAAACCATAAAAATAATTTAAAACTCCAAGATTCCTTGATCTCAAAACCTGCAGACAACTGGACACGGGGCCGTGCTCAGCGAGCACGGGGCCGTGTCCGAGGTTCTGTTTCATGAAGATTGAACTCTCTTCGGTCTATTTCCCAGAAATGGCAAGCAGAACAAGCGGAACGTCTTCATCAAGAAATAACCGACAGGGGAGGAGATCCTCAACGGCGGAAGACTCTCTTGTAAACTATGTTTACGCCCTAAGAGAGGCTATTGATGAAATGACGGGGGTGGAAGAAGCATTGGTCGACCATATCAACCATCTGACGGTGGGACTGGAGGGATGTCTCCGAGAAGTAAACCTCTTGCACCAGAGGTTAAACCTACTCGCCTCTCCTCCTTTGGTACCTATAATAACCCAAAGGGCATGGAACGTGGTCCCCGAAGTCATCATACCCGCCGAATGGTACGGCATACAACCAGAGCCTCCGCGAGGGATAGTACAAGGAGTCCCGGTGGTTGTGCCCCCTCATCCGCAAGATGTTGAGGAAAATGAAGCCACCTTCTTCCTTCCGAGGGAGATAGAAGAATGGCTTTAGCAACATCTAGGAAGAAAAAAAACCATCGGCCAAGAGTCCTACTACATCGGGAAACTATTCCCGAAATTTTCTTAACAAAAAGTAGAACTCGTTATGATAACTTTGTGTACCTCCTGACCTAATTTATTAAGTTTTTCTTTTATTTCTTTTTATTTTTAGGAACGTTATGTAAGATCTCTCTATGGTTTTAATGAAATGATGGTTTTAAGGTTTAGATGGTGTCGTAATAAATAAAACACACTCATGGTGGTCAACGATGACAAGGGAAACGAGAAACATAACCCATGCACGAAAACAGGGCATCCGACAACAATTTCTCCATTACAGTAAGTTCAGCACGGGCCGTGCCCAGCCAACACGACCCCGTGCTGAACATCCTGCAGACAAATGCCCAGTTCCGGTAACTGGACACGGGCCGTGTTCACCGAACACGCCGCCGTGTCCAAGCTTCTATTTCTTTTCTTTAATTATTGTAACTGGCACCTGAACACGGGGCCGTGCCCGGTCACCACGGGGCCGTGTCCAGACTGCCAGTAACATAAAAATTTTGCTTTTAACACCATTTTGCACATTCAATCAACCTAAAAATTTATTTTTGGGACACATTGAGGACAATGTGTAATTTAAGTGTGGGGGGATGCTAAAACCTTGAATTTTGCAAGTCCTAATAACAAGCCTTACACAAAACTCTATTGGAACCGCTAATCACCCCAAAATTTTTTCAAAAATTTACATTTTTTTTACTTGTGTAAGTTTAAGTTGGGAATTCTAAGACTAACAAGGTTATATTTTTTATAAGTTTACAACCGATAGCGTCGTGATAAAAGAACCAACATAAGAAAATTATGAAACGGCATGACAAGCTTAGTTAAAATTCGATTATATATACTTGATCACGTAAAACCCATTCCCACAAAAGTGAGTTTTGAGCCTTTATTGAGCATACAAATATATATCTTTACGCTAAATGCTCATTTTTCGTTTCTTGTGTGAATAGCCGCTTGGTTCTTACGACTCTAGAACTTGCCACGACAATTCATTCCCGGTCCTTACCAACTTAAACCCAAGTAAGTAAATGATGGAGGCATTAGGACTAACCCTTTTTCTTTCAACACCATTATTTTTATTTTTCTTTTCACCTACCCAAAAATTCCCCCTAGTTAGCCCCTTTGAGCCTAAACCTTTTCATTTCTTAACCCAAAACCCTTTTTACCCACCAAAAACCCTTTTTATTTTTACCTTTTATTTTAGTAACAAGCTCGGTCTTCGTGTGACAATATATATATATATATATATATATATATATATATATATATATATATATATATATATATATATAGGGGAAGGATAAATCGAAAACCCACTTGAGTTGAGAAAACTCAGAAAACCTTTGTAAAAAAACCATGTAAACTCAAGAAACATTTCTAAAAAAAATAGGAAATGTAATATACATATATTTGAACACTTTTAGAAAAGAAACACAAAAAAACACCAAGTAGTTTTTTTTTTTAAAAAATGTTACAAAATTTCAGGTTACATAATATATATGTCCAAAAAAAATGTAACATACAAATTTTCAACATTTTTTTTTTAAAAAAAAAATAGTAAGCGTTTTTTACATTTTTTTTCATAAATAGGTCCGTGTACATTTATATTACATTCCCTATTTTTTTTAGAAAAAAATAAAAATGTTACATAGGGTTTATTTGGGTTTTCTCAACTCACATGGGTTTTCGATTTATCTTTCCCCTATATATATATATATATATATATATATATATATATATATATATATATATATATATATATATATATATATATATATATTTATTACAATGAAGTTAGAAATAAACAAACAAAGCTCCTCAAACAAAAGCTTGTTTAAATAAATACTTCATTGAAAATAAAAAGTCACAAAAACAAAATGTTTTACGAAAACGACGCTTTTTACGACTTTCGCACTTTTCTACTAACCACTAACCCAACTACCCACCTTTAGCCCAAGCCTAACCCTTCACCCAAAAAGTCCTCTTGATATTTACAAAGGTATAAAGTTAAAAAGGAGGAGGATTGATTGCTTGGCAAGCTTATGGTAGGAATAAGTTCCATGCCGCTCTCGAGTGATTCACTAAAAATACACCTTCGGCCGAGTGTGAGTGATTTCTCCCGTGAGGTATGTGAACTTGTATATAAATGGAATTTTAGAAAGGTATGTTATGCCTTAATAAATAATTTACCTTATGAAAATTTTTTAATAAATCATGACGAATAGGATTGTAAATAAGTAAAAATAAAACCTAAACAATCTTGGAAAATCCCGACACTCTATGACAAGCCCAAAACCTTCTCTTCTACCCATTCCATTTGGGAGTGTAAGCCACATATTAAAGAGTTTTGCTTGAGGACAAGCAAAAATTCAAGTGTGGGGATATTTGATGTGTGTAAAATGTAACATATAAATTACATCAAATGAGGCATAAAACTAACCCTTTTTAAGTACTAATGTTGGAAAAAGTGTGTTTTTGTCTTCCTTTTGTATTTTCAGGATTAAATGAGCTCAAATTAACAAAAGAAGCAAAAAGACAGCTAAATCTAACATAAATATAAGAAAAGGAACAAAAGTGGACTGCCCGACCCCTCGACAGCATCCTCCCAAGCAAAACAAGGAAGACAGAAGGCTGAACACGCCCCGTGCTCAGCGAGCACGGGGCCGTGCCCTAGAAGCAACAGAAAAGACAAACCTGTAGAAGCTTCTATTGCTCACCACGGGGCCGTGTCCAGTGAACACGGGGGCGTGCCCAAAGTACTGCAGGCGCATTAGTTGTAATTGCAAATTACAATTAATGAAGAGAGATAGTGTCAGACTGGCACGGGGCCGTGCCCAGCGGACACAAGGTCGTGCCCAGGCCTCTGTTCAGCCTATAAATAGGAGTGCTTGGATTCATTGCAACTCATCCCTTGGCACACCACCTCTCTCACACTTCATCCACCACCCACCACCATCACAACACCATCATCCACCACCATCATCCATTGTCCATCATAGAGTGTGTGAGTCGTCCCGGGATCCAAGATTGATCGTAAGAGTTCTTGACAATCAAGGCCATGTTTGCCTAAGTCTCTTACATCACTTGGTGAAGACAAGTGTTAAGTATAATACTTTTTATTGTTAATCTTTTGCACTTCTTAATTGGTTTTGTATTAATGACTTTAATAACTAGTTGCTTATGTTGAAGGTGATTCTTCCTTATCGTTTGTCTGTGGTGTCTTGGCATTATTTTACTGTCTATATAAAATAAAAGATTTTCGCCATTCATATCTCCACGGTCTATATGGAGGTATGTTGGCTACCTGGTCGGGGGTTAAGGGAACGGTTTGGTAAGGGTCTTGCCCTTGTTCAGCGTTTAGAGGTCCTGCAAGGGACCTGGGTCAAATTTAGTAGGACCTCCTTCAATACCCAAAGGTATTGGATGGCGGGGGTCCAAACTCTTTGATCCCCTCATAAGTTAACTACTATTAATACTATAACCCGGCTATTTAGGACTGTATCCCTGCTGACTCAGACTACTTAGTCGAGGGTAACGTCACCTCCAAAAGAGGGGCCTACCATAATTTGCATTAATAACTTAATTAATTATCTTTCAATAATCCGACCCTTTAGGATTGTATCATTGCTGACTCAAACTACTGGGTTGAGGGTAACGTCGCCATCAAAAGCGGGGCCTACTACAATAACTAAGATAATCTCTTAAACAAGTGCAAAAGTGAGAAAATAATCAAAGGTTATACTAACACACGAGTCGGATCCAAGTGATTCATCTTGTCTATCTGTTTTTATTTTTATTTTATTTTTCAGCATTTAGTTAGTTTTATTTTCTTAGTTTAAAAAAAATCTTTTTCTAACATTTTGATTTGATTAGACGTTGAGGATAAACCGGTACTAAAAGCTCTTGTGTCCTTGGACGACCTCGGTATCTTACCAACACTATACTACGTTCACGATGGGTGCACTTGCCCATATGTGTGTTTAGTGTTAGTAAATATCGTGTTTTATAAATTTAAAACTTGGCTAAAAAAGTGTAAAAAGGGCTTAAAATATATATCTAAAATATATTACACTACACACGCATCAGATGTTGACGAGTCTTAAGTGTCGAGTCTTCGCATCTTCAGTCTTTATCAGTCTCATTTCTTTCTTAGCATATACCAGGATCTTCTCTTTGGCTCTAACCTCGTCAGACTCCCCCTTTCATTATGATGGGATCGCCGTCTGGAATTAGCTATCACCTTGAGATCAATCCCTGACTTTTTCAGTTTAAGCTCTTCTCAGGTTCTGAATTGCATCCTGGCTTTCCATAGTAACAAGATCAGAAACCTACACAACTCAAACACACGATTATAACAAACAATATTGTGATTCAACTAAATGAATCAACTAAACATCTGAGAATCTTTCATATTTAAAATTTATCAAAAATTTGAAACATTCCAAATTCTAATTCAAATTAATGAATCATCTTAAACATTTCAATATTTTCAACTCAAACACTCTTATACAAACCATCAGTTCGTGTTGTTTAGCCTTTGAGATTTTGAATATCAGCTCTTCAACATTAGTTGCCGAAAATCTTTTTGGAATTTTCAAAATATGAGACATAAAGCAGAAACAGAATTTTAAATGCAGATATGAAATATGTACAAACAATATTTTTGTGAGTTTGTGAAAGAGGATCATATCAGTTTTTAGACACATCACACGCACCGTTAAGCTTTTAATCATTTCAAGTTCTAAACGATTCACGTAGATTGACAATATTGTTGTCCACTTAAACTCAATCTAAAAACTTTCGAAATGCTTTTCGATACGCTTAGGTGTATTAATTTTACACTAAATTCTTATGGACCCCACGATCTCAGCATATCCCCTCATCATGCAATACATTAACTCAAGTAATGCCTTTAAACTTTCATCAACTGTGATATGTGCGAAAACAAAGCAGAATGTTTAAACATTAACAATCAGGTCGATACTTCTGTATACGCAGAGAAAGTCCAATGTTTAAACAAAATAAGAAAATAAAACAAGTTGAAGTTGTTTAGGCTTTAACCACTAGGTCGATACTCCCGTATACGCAGAGGTGATCCAAAGCTTAAACGAAACACCAAAGAAAATAAAGCAGAATGTTTAGGCACTAACATCCAGGTCGATACTCACATATACGCAGAGGATGTCCAATGCTTAAACAAAATAAAGAAATAAAACAAGTTTAAATTTTTGCAAAAAGAAATGCACAATCACAACGATTTTTTAGCAAAGTTGTGAAAGTTCACAAATCTAACCAGTTTTTATGCTCTTTGCATTCAGCGATTACTGAGTAGGCACACAATCAAGAAGGACAAAACTAAGTACTATGCTTTCAACCATGTTTCCCACTAGAACTAGGATTTTTCATTTAGGTTTGTATCGTTATCGCAAATCTACTAGTCTAGCTGAGCCTACCGTCACATCTTTAGTAAGATCGTTTATCACATTTTATCTTTCCATTTCTTTAGCATGCTGTGACAGTCTCACTGATCTCCTATCATTTCCTCTTTTTACAACAGAACTCATTTTGAATTTTTCAATGTTTTTGACATTTTCAAATTTTCTAATTTTTTTAAAATTTTACTCCCCCTAAAATCAAAATATGTTTCAATTTTGATTTTCTGGGAAAATTTGAAACAAACTGTACAAAATTGACAACTTGATGAGAATCGCATCAATTCTCCATCCACATGGCGTAAACAATCAGAACTCCCCCTCACAACAAACTATTTTCCGATTGTGATTTTAAAACACTTAAGTTTGTTTTAATCAAAATGGTTTTTCCGGAAAAATTAGTTTGTTTACCAATCATTTGTAGGTTCGGGGTCATTTCATCACCTTGTTTTCTTTATACACATGACAGATTTTACAATTTCAGTTTTAGATCTCAAACACCACTTTTAGAAAATCAAGTACAACTTAATATCCTTGATTTACCACATGTAAAACGAAAAATCACCAGAGTGAAATTTCTCAAGAAATGTGCTGATACATGTTCCACGCTTACCAACCTGGGAACTCCGGCAAGTCAGGTTTTTCATTTGAACAGTTTCACCCAAGCCTGACGATCCTTGGGTGATTTTGAATTCTTGTTCAACAATGGTAGAAAGTTTGCATCATCCATTGTTAAACCTGAATTCTCCATTTTTACCTCAACCAATGGCTCCTCTGGCTTTGACGAACCAGAATCATTGCCTGCACATGGCTTGTCTGACTTTGACCTGTCAGATTCATCGCCTGAAGGTGGCTTTCTGACTTTGACACGCCAGATTCATCGCCGACCATTTTCTCTTTCTTTTTTAACCTGTCTGTCCTCAGATTTGTATCTGATGAACTCAGTTTGCTTGATTTGTCAGTCTTTGATAAGCAAACCGGATTATCAGAACTCTTTCTGATTTTCTTGTTGTATCCGAGGACAAAATCCTTTCGAGATACTCTCTCGCCTTCTTCCTCTTTTTCCTCAGTCTGTCTTTCTGCCCCTGAGAAAGCTTCACTTTCATTTCTTGAACTTTAGGTTCTTTAACCTTCTGTTCTTTGGGCTTGACATTGACTGGAATCTTTGCCAATTTCTGAGAATTAACCCTCAATCTTTCATTTGATCTCCTTGGGCAATCTCTGGCAATGTGACCTCTTATTTGACAGTTATAGCATCTTCTCGTCTCATAACTCCAATCCTGGCAGTTAACAGCAATGTGTCCTTGATAAGCGCATCAGTAACACACTCTGTTATCATACCAATCACCATTTTTAGCCCAAACATTCAGATGAAAGCACTGTTTGGCTTGGTGATATTCCTTTCCCCTCTTGATTGCTGGATTTAGCTTTTGAGCACTGTGGTCCGACCTGCACCACTTATTGCCAACAATTTTTGAGTTTTCATTTTTCGATTTTTGTAATTTTTGTTTTTGATTGGATGATCGATCTGATGAGCTGTTATTCTATTTTTGAACATTTTTCTCATTTTTAATTTTTTGTTTCTGTTCCACTTTCTTCTTCAAAGGTTTTTGCTTAGAGCATTCTCCCTTTTCAGTCGATTGCAGAACTGTTTTCTGAAAATTTTTCTTTTAATTTCAAAAACAATTTTTGTTTTTCAATTTTTTCTTTTTCATCATCAGATTTCTCATCACAATCTTCAACTTTGACATTGTCAAAGTTTGTGACATTGTCACTTATTGAAACAGAATTGATCGGTTTTGGACAGGGGATATTCAAAAACTCAGATGATGTCACAAAACCTTTCAATTTCTTTTCAAGTTCATCAATTTTGTTCCTTGAATTCTCAGCTTCATTTTCAAGCTGAGATATTCTTTCAAGATGAGACTTGATAATTTTTTCATTTTCAATTTTAATGTTTTCAAGAATAGATTTTTCATTGTCCAAAACTTTTAACTGTTCTTGAAATTTTGTTTCATTTGCTTTCAGATTCTTGTTTTCCAGCTTTATCCAGAAATCTTCATTTTCTGAGGATTTCTTTTTGCTTTCAAAATCTTTTTCATTTTCTTTCAAAATCTTGTTTTCTGATGTCAAACTGTTCAAATTACCCAACAGTTCGTCATTTTCAGTTTTCAACTTCTCACTATTTTCTTTCAAAATAAGAATCTGCTTATCATCAGCTTGCTTCTCATCTCTCAACTTCTTGACTTCCAATGTCAAACTTTCCGCATCCTTCAAGAGTTTGCCATTGTCAGCTTCAAGTTTATCACATTTAGAGCACACTAATACGGAACTTGAAGATCCAATCTTCACAGATTCTTCATCTTTTGAAACTTCTTTTGTCCCTGTCTCGAATGAACCTGCACAAAATATTTTAACAAAATTAAGAGGGTTCGCATTCTTATCAATATAACAACCTCTCTTGATATCGTATTTCATCACATATTTTGCCCTAACACATTCAACAATCCTTTTGTTCATCTCATCAATCACATCTAAGCCCATATCCACCAAATGATTTTCTAAGACCTTTATCATTTCTTTCGTTTTCTTTCCGTTTTCAAATTCATGAGTTTTAAGTATGCTGATGAATCTTTTTAGATGTAATTTTGAAAAATTTGAATCCTTTCTTAAATTTTTCAAAAATTCACTCCATTCAATAGGTAATGCATCTGCAGACTTTTCTATCTTGTCAGCATCTAATAGAAATATCTCATGATTTTTTAAGTAACCAAGTAAGACTCCATATCGGTTTTCTAGATCTTCCAATGTTTCATTTTTCAAACATACAAAATATTTAAACCTTTTGGCCCATCCATCCTTGTTCACACTTTTATAACTCTCATCTATAAAACCTCTATTCCAATCATTAAATCTCTCAAAATAATAGTTTTCCTGTTCATCAAATATCATTGCCATTTTTCAAACAATCCCGACAACTTTTACTCAAAACACACTTTCAATTGTTCCGAGTACGAAGTGAGTTGCACTAAACAGTAATTGGGCCGAGAACTATGGTGATAACTAGCAAATTGTGGGCTGACAAAACACAAAAGCTATTGGCCCAAAGATACAAATTATTCTGATTGGACCTCCCTATGAATGTGACCGACAAACTTAATTTTTCAATTTTAAATTGGGCCTAATTACTAGGCCGATAAACTTGTTATTATTCAATTTCTGATTGGGCCAATTGTTTTAAATGAACTGCAATATCACATGGACCGGTATGAATCACAATGACCGAGTAAATTGTATCAGATCACATGCAATCTGAATTCACATGGCCGACAAACTATCAATTAACATTAACAACCCACTTTCATTGGGCCAATCAACATAATAAAATCTGATCTCATGCAAAGTGGCCGACACTTCTCGATCAAAATCACATGCAAGAACCGAATCCAATTTAATTGAAACAATTTTCAATTTATTTCTGACAACTTTTAATGATCACTTTTAAATTGATTAGGCAGATATATCCACTAAATCAACAACAATAAGTGCCAAAAGACTATGATTGGACCGCTTGAATGCGGCTGACAAACAATTTATCAAATCAAAACAAGTCTATCACGTGACTACTGAACCATTTTCAAACGGAACCCTTTCAAACGAAGATTTCAAACGGAAAGGTTAGTTTTCAAACGGAAACCATGTATTTTCAAACCGTCAGTCCAGTTTCAAATGGAATGTTGCTGCTTCATTCAAACGGACACTAGTTTTCAAGCCATTTTTACCAGTTTTACTTTGAGTTTAGGTCAGATATTCTCAAGGGTTTGTTAAAACACAATTACGCACACATTGTGAAAGTTTTAGCCAATTTTATCCGTGAAAACTTGTTCAATTTTGAAAGAAGGTGTAGAAAATCAGAATTTGCTAGCGAAAACGAGCTAAACGGTAAGAACTCTTCCTCCTGAGCTCTGATACCACTTGTAGGATCGTGAAACGACCTAACGAGTCGATCAGAAGAGTGCTCAGACATAATCAGAGGCGGAATTCATTGATTCGGTCTTCGTTTAGCTTGTATTCACTAATAAATGTCTTGTTTATTGATTTTGAACAAATTTACAGCACAGAGACACTTCGACAAGGCTTCGCCGTCGGAAATTAGAAAGTTACAAATGATGAACGTTTGAAGGGTATATATAGGCTAGAGCTGTCTGTTTGAAGGTGACACGCCACCCTTCAAACGGTCACCTCTTCAAACGGTCATGCATGTTCAAACGGTTACCATCTCAAACAATTACAACTTCAAACGGTCAACATCCAATTTCATATTTCATGATGTCA
This sequence comes from Helianthus annuus, assembly GCF_002127325.2. Taxonomy (NCBI): domain Eukaryota; kingdom Viridiplantae; phylum Streptophyta; class Magnoliopsida; order Asterales; family Asteraceae; genus Helianthus; species Helianthus annuus. The sequence continues at coordinate 114,422,428 of NC_035437.2, read as the reverse complement.
CTTGTGATGTCACCTATGTGATGTCACTTGTGATGTCATGCTTGTTCAGATCTGCAACTAACCCGAGACTCGACATAAGACGAAGACGACAGATGTATGCACTAACAGAAGCTTTGCTGACTGGCTTCTGCTAGAGCAGATGTTTGTGCAGCATGTTGTGGTGCAGTGTTAGGATCTGAGTTTCGTTGATTGTGTTGTTTAATTAAAAGAAAGATGAATCAGAGAGATATTGCAGCGGAAATGGAAAGTAAACTTTTATAACACAATCACAAGAGCATAGTTTTCATCATACACGATTTCATTAGTCAAAAGATTGTATCAATTAGAAAAGTTCAACTATGCATGCATGCATACTAAACTCCCCCTCAGCCTGAGCTCACAGTTAGTTCGTACAAGATGATGGTGAAAAAGAGCTAATAGAACAGTACAGGTACTGTTCTATTTTTAGTACAATCCTAACCACTGAGCATCTAAGCTGACGTCACCTAGACAAGGACATCTAATAGACTAACAACCTCTAAACACTGATTCATACAAACACTGATACAATAAACAACTGATATACTAAGTGCTAATGCCCCTATCTTCTGTGATGTCGAACCACTGATTTAGCTTAGCAGTGCTTTCCTCTTAGGTTGATCAGGCCTTTGAATTATCAGTGCTTTGGTCTTCAATAGGGCTTTGATAATAATCAGTTGATAAGTCTTCATCAGTCTTTGTAATCAGCAGTCTTTAGAGAACAGTTGTTGAGTAGATCAGTCTTTAGGATGATCAGCTGATAGAAACACTGTCATTGGAGGAAACTTAGGACATGCACTGCTTATTGGTGATCAACTGTTGAGAACCAGTTTTGGCTTTCAGTATCATATGTTCTTCTAGGTTTGATTACATGGGCCAACAATCGCCCCCTAGAACAGATGATGCCAAAACACTTCCTTATTCTTGATCTTTATTCTCTCATCAGTTTTTCCCTAACTTGCCCTTTGAATTGTAGCTCAAAGTTGAGGGAATCTTCATCATCTTCATCCCTGCATAGTTGAAGTTCTAAAAGATCTAAGAGGTCAGCTGCATTCAGACCTAATGCATCATCTCTTGAAATATGTTCAACTCTTCCATTGGACTTCAGCAAATTCAATACATGAGTCTTTTTATCAGACTTTCACTTTAGTATTTTTGAGTTCAATGGATTTCTTGGGTGAGATTTTATTTGTGATGAGTTTGGTGATGGAGGCCTGCTTATTAACCTTTTAATAGTTTCTTGTTGCTTTAATGGAACAGGATCCACTCTAATCATTTGTTTGATGGCCTCTTTCATGATTTCAGCTTCTCTCTTTGCATCTTCCTCATCTATCTGCTTTTGTCTTTTTCTTTGTTCTAAGACAATGGTGGATAAGTCAGATGATGTGAACAGTGTTTTCAGAGACAGGGTCTGCTGTTTTGGCTCATCAGTGGTTTTGCCTTTGTATGCTGGTTTCTTTGGTGCTGATAGATCTGTTTCTCTTAGTTTCTCCAGCTTATCATAAGTTTGATTAATGTAGTTCCTAGATCATTTTGATATGGCCTTTGCTGATCCATACTTAGCTGCAACCAACTCAGCTCTCTTCCTCTTGTATTCTAAAGTAAGTTCTGCACTGGATTTTTTGAACGTGTTCCAGTTTGGTGCAGTTCTTTTCATCTAAGGATCATTCTTTACTCTTTCAATTCTGTTTACTTCTGCTTTGAGGGCTGTGAGTGGCCAGTCTTTAAACTGTTCTACCTTGGCAGGGTAGAATTTTTCTCTCATAAATAGCTCTAAGAGATCTTTCCTCAGTTTCTTTTGAAGATTAGCATTTGGTGGCAGATTTGGCATCCCTTTGCTTAAGTCTCTTGCATAGTCTTCCAATTTCTTGTCTTTACTAAGCCCATGTTGCATTCGACTTGAGATGTTGTTATCACCTTGCCCTTTACCCTCATGTTTAGCAATATATTCAGGTTGCTTGGCTTTGAGTTTTAGATAATCATCCATGTACTTAGGAGGTCTGAAATCATTAAGGGATGGTAACTTTATTTTGGATGGATCATCCTCTGTACATAATTGCCTCATTCCATCTTTCAATGCATGCAATTCCAGAGGATAGTTTACTGCCAATGGGATGGATCTTGAAGGATCTTCCCCTTCAAGTGTTCGTGGTTGAGTAAATGGATTGGATACTGGTGATGATGGAGGATTGAATGGTTCAGGGTTGGTTTGGATGAAAGGTGTAGATGATAAAGGAATAGGTGAAAGTATATCATCATCATTCAATTGAAACTTTCTTTTTCTTGTATAAACATTTTAGGAGAAGGAGTTTTTGTTGGAGAGTTGGAAATAGGAATGAAGATTGCCTGGGAAGGAAATTGGAAGGTGATGGTTGGTTGACTAACAACTGTTGAAACAACTGGTGTTCCAACCGCTGTTATCATAACAACTGTTGAAGTGTCAACATTTGTTGTAGTGTTGGATGGTATTGGTGAGGATGGTTTTGTTTTCTGCTTTTTGGCAGGTTGTTTTTGTGGTGGTGGTGTTGGTTTGGGTGTAGCAGTGGATGGCCTTTTAATACCAGTAGTGGTTTTGATACCAACAGTGGTTGGTTTTGGTGGTGAGGGTGATTTTGGATATGTGGCAAGAGGTGGTTTGTTGTGTTTATGGGATTTTCTTCTTTCTGAAGTGCCAAGATCCTTTGTTTTGATTTCCCATTCTTTCATTGCCTTTTGTTCCTTCTTCCAATTTCTTTCCTTTGTTTCATTCTGATTTTGAACAGTCTTTTTGTTTGAGTCTATTTCAGCTTGAGTGTCTTTATACCTTGCTTCAACCATATTTCTGATCAGTGTAAGTTCCCTTTCTGCAACTCTTGGGAGTATTGTTGTGGAATGGGTTGACTTTTGGAAGCATCTACTAAAAACATGAAGGAATCATTCATTGTAGCAACAGTGTTTTCAATATTTGTGAGCCTCTCTGTCAAATCCTAGTACTTTAAACCATCACCCAAATGAATGGGATCATTTGATTTCCTACCAGTGGTAGTTGTATCAACTGTTGAACCATGAGGAGTCTCCAATGGTTCATCAACTGATTCCCCTTTTTCTTGGTACTGGGGACTTCCCTCTACAGTGGTTACCTTGGAAATCTCACCAGTGGTTAACTTGAACACACCAATGGATACCTTGATATCATCAGCTGTGACAACTCGTATTTTCAAAGTCTTTCACTTGTCTTATGCAAATTCATTTATGCTTCGTTCTACATTGCGATCACGTGTATGTTGTAAGGGAATGGACGATGAGTGGTTTATACTTAATTGATTGATTGGAAGGTGGTAGTGTTATTAAATATTATGTGAATTATAAACTTAGCCGCACACTAAATTCCGACTCGCCCACTCACAACTGCCCACTCTTGTACTTTGATTCTCGGCCCACTCACATCTTGTGAGCCCAACTCGAGCCCAACCCCCATACACCACTAATTCCCTACGTAGACTTTGGGGCGGTCTTTCATGTAGTTACATGTTGCAAAACACAAACTCCTTAACCCTACTTCTCATTCAACTAGACGGCAGCCCCCATCTTGCAACACCCTCTTCGTGGAACCCACCTACCTTGTTCGCACCCTACTCCCACTCAACTGGTATGATTTATCAATGATATAAATCATTTATTTTGGTTAATTATAATCTTGTGCTAGTAACTATTTTGAATGTGATTAAATCAAAGCTCTGTGAATATGTAGATTGTTGTAAATGATAGTTTTAGGGAGCTTGGTGGTAGAGATCTTGATGAGTATTTGGTTAAAAACTGAACGAGTGGTGATCGATCATTGGTAGGTGATAGGTGATGGGTATGAATGTTTGACAAGGGTCTTTTGGTAACTAGATGCATATGATAGAATGAGGGTAAACCCAAGAATCGTCCTAATTGCTGAACATTGAATTAAGATTCTGGAATATTGATGACTTCATAATTATTCGTGTGATTTGATAAGATTCATCATTGCATCAAATAGTGTACATGTGAAATTGTTTGAACTATCATGTGATATGTCAGCCAATTGGATTGAGTGGTCCAATAAAAGAAATAGCCTAGTCTAAGTTGTCGGCCATCTATGCTTTGTTTTATTTGCAAATGTCAAAACCCATGTGATTTCAATCAATTAATGTGAATTTGATATTGACTGAAATAAACTAGGAGGTAGGTATTAATTAATTACCATCTTGTCTTATATGTAGATTAAGTTTCTGTTTATGATCAATACATGAACAATGGGTATAGTATTTAGTGGTGTGCTTAATAAATGAAAATGATCATGATGTACAGCGAACCTGTGTTGCTTGTCACAGTAGAATAGAATTATTAAACGAGTTGGGATTCTTGTGCACAAAAAGGAATGATCCGATATGAAGGTGTTATGAGTTGTTAAATCGTTGTTTGGATGTCCATGTTAATAACTGTTATGTGTGTTTATTGAGCCATTGCATTTATCGACTCAATAAATCAGTGATGCGCATCATAGGATCTAGTCCGACTTAACTCGGTTAACGCTCGTATTTCCGGCATGATTGTTGGGTAAGTTAAACACTAAGGTCACGGGTTGATGGGGTTTATTGGTGGGAATAAAATAGTGGGTTATTGGACCACTCTACATTTCTTTTGGGCCGGCCAGGTTGGGTAGAGGTTGTTTGTATCAAGCGAATAGTTAAATCTATTATGATTGGGCCGAATCTTAATATCGAGGCAATATCAGGCCACTCACATACACACTCTATATTAGATTTCATATCACATAAGCATTACATTGGGCCGCACCTGGATAGTTGAGCCTGTTTCTTGCACGTCGAGCCTGCGGGACACGAATGGTACATGAACTCATATAATTGTAGGATCGAAGTGAGATGTTATTTGAAACATGGAATGTGAAGCTTAACTCGATACGTGTAGCATCTAGTAAGGGAATATAATTTAGATAGTGTATCTTATCTGTGATGAACGTATGCTATGTTCGTATATGTGATCCGAGTGTCTAGTACACATAATGGTTATGATTTATGCTATGGTTACACTACATGAACAACAATTACTTGTTACATGATGTTACGTGTATATATTTCATGAGTACAATTCGTGACGAAATACGTGGTTAGACATGAATGTTAAACTGATTATTGCTGGTAAATTATGATAGGGCGTACTTAATCAGCTGTTAGGCAAGCATTTAATTTAACCGAGCAAACCAAGGTGAGTTCACTACATTCGAGCATGCGTCCCAGTGGTTGGGGACAGTCAGTGGGTATTCCATGGGGGGATAAGTCTTTGGGTAAAAACGGGTATATTGGTTAATATTCTCACCTATCATCTTTGTAAGTCCCTCATCGGGTATTAGTTAGTAGCGCTACTTAGGTTTGGCACCCTCACACCGCTCCTGTAGAGGACGGAGGTGAACTAATGACCCAGTCTGGCCCAGTACTAGATAGGAGTACGTGGGAAGGGCAGTCGTGTATTTCAGGAGCCGTCATTGTTCGGAATTGAGATATTAACAATATTACTTGCATTGGTTATTGAACTGTTTTACATTCAACTGGTAACAAACGTTTTCTTAAACTGTGGACTCGCCAGCTTTGTCTGATACACTTGTTACATGCTCGCAGGTCGTTAGTTACTTGGGAACGGGAACTTGCTGGCTGGAGGGCGTGAGTGGTCATGGTTGCATTGATGGGTTATTTATCAAACATTTATTTACTATGGTTGTTTAGAAAGTATTTACATTATGTTACATTAACGTTTCCGCTGAACTTGGTGGTTTTTGAATTACTTATGTTTGGATTTTATTACTATTAAATGATAAGACTTTATTATAAACTTACGGATTCAATGTAATTGGTGGCTCATTACTAGTGGTCACACGCCTAGCAGGGACACTCCCTAAGTGGTAAATTGAGGGTGTGACAGTTTGGTATCAGAGCCACTGGTTATAGTGAACTAGGTTTTAAAACGTTTTGTAAAAACCGGACTATAACCGAACAATTCTGAATACGTGAATACGACCATGACACTCAGCTCCAGACTGCAAGGTTCGTCTCTCGCTTACTCATTGTACTGCATAACTAGTGAACACTTACATACGATATTGCATATGATTGAACGTTTAGCACAACAGTATGAATTCATTACTTGCATGGGTTATGTGACTGGTAGTGTAGTGTTTCCTTAGACATTCATGACTCGCGTTTTGTGATGTTCTTGGCTTGCTACTCGAGTTTGAGGAACCATTTGACATGAGTTAGGAGGAGCTGAGATGAGCATGCAAATCACAATATTATTGTGGGTGCACACATAATAATAATGTGGGGTGCATGTGAGTCCCAGTGAAACTTAACGAGTGAAAAAGGGCTTCTGTTTCGTTATTTGATCATCGTGAAACACAAAAGTCTATAGGGGTCATATCAGTGATTGTCTCCTACTTGAGCGTGATCTTTTCACTCCTCTCTTAATTCTCACGAAACTCGATGCTATCGAGTATCACCTGAACACCCATCTGAACAACAAGCGAACTGTGTAGAATGTTAGGTGCTAGTGCGAACGTCCCTGAGTTGGATGTCTCAGCGTCGAATGATTGGTCCATACCTTCCTCACTTATCTTTGTTTGCTAGAATTTAGCGCGTTGACGCCTTAGATCCGAAGTACGATCACCTTTGCAACACTCTTGTAGTATACCATGTATCACTCGATCAACTTGCAAGAACGATGGACAAGAGGATGAGCGTAGTGCTTTACCGACCTCAGTATTAGAACGACCCTGATTACCGGCAACGAACACCAGCAGATTAACTTCATCGAATCCGTAACCCTAGTCAGCGACTTATGGGAGTCAACTCTTACGAATTAATCGGGACATAAACGATGACAATTGACTATGAGGAGGAATGCGTAACTGCCAGCACATTGAGGACGCAACTCAGAATGTGAACGGATGGGTCCTGTTGGCGAAAAATTGTAGGGCTCCGTTTCAAGCAACGACATTAGAGGCAACAGTTATGACAACATCAAGGTACTGGTAATCATAGCCTACAGTATGGAAATGAAGGTACCTACGACATGGCCGTTGTTAAATCAAGACGACACACAACCAAGGGAACGACGACATTACTGGAAATTCTCGTAACAAAAACAACAAACACCAGGAACGATGCTCGTGGAAGAACATTTAGGATTGGCGTGGGCGACGCCAGGATAATAGCAACATGATGGTCTGTAAGTTCTTGGTAACTAATCGCTTCGTCTCTGTTCTGTTTAACTCTGATGCTTCTTGGAACCAAACTTGTTGTGGAATTGGTGGATGGCAAGCCAATTGAAGCCTCGTATGTTCGTTGGGATGCAAGCTCGACCTTGTGGGACAAGTGTTCGACATTGACCTTTCTTCTGCTACCCTTGATATTTTCGATGTAGTAGTTAGTATGGATCGATTGTCCAGATGTTGTGCGGATATACCTTATGAGGAGAAAATTTTGAGTATCCCTCTCTCTAGTGGCGAGGCATCGTCTCCTAAAGCTTAATGTGGTGTAAAGGTTGGTATCATTTCAGCAATGAAAGCTAGGAGTGTCTAAGGAGGGACTACCCTACTATGTTGGCAATCGTTACTAATGTTTGGACTAAGGAAAGAGGATCGAGGATCCACATTTTGTTCGTGATTCCACTTAGCGTGCTACTCGAGAAATTTTCAGGCCTACTTCCACAGCTGTTAGGTAGACTCTCAGTGGATCTCACGCCAGAGGCAACCTTGACTAATCGTACTCCTTACCGTCTTACACCAGGAGGATTGCAAGAACTGTCAAACCAACTGCATGAACTGTTGGACAGGAGTTTTGTCGAACCTAGTTTTTCGCTCTGGGGAGCCCCGATTGTATCTGTGAAGATAAGCCTTATCGTGGGACACGTGTACTGAACATTGAGGAACACAGTAAGGTGACAGTCAAGAACCGTTTGTCTCGACCATGTATTGACAAACTGTCGACTAGTTGCAAGGGCCAAGCTCCCATTCGAGGATTGACTAATGAACAAACTATCATCAGATGGAAGTCCAAGGGAGAATATTCCCATAATGGCATATCGAACGCAATGCGGCCATTGCGACTTTGTATTCCGTGACCTCTGGTTGGTTCAACGACACCGCAGCCAGTGGGCTATTTCCTTCTTTGTGACTAATCAACATGAATCGACCGTGTTATTTGATGACATTTTGAAACATTTCTAGGATAAAGGGCATCATGGGCGACCCTTGTATCTTATTTTAGAGCTCCTGAGGGAGGAGCCACTCCGCGCGAAGTCTTGTTAAATGTGACTACTGAATTCGAGAGGTACATTTCTGGACACGTAACCAACAAAGTGGGAATACACGTTGATCTCGCTAAGATTCATTTTTGTTAAAACTGATCGGCATCAAAGATTTCTTGGGGAATACAGCAACTCCTTGGTTTCGCTAGGTACTATCGCAGATTCATCGGGGGATTTTCGAAGATCGCGCAGCTTTAACCTCTTCAACACAGCAGGGTGCTGTGTATTCATGGGAGATAAATCAGGAGGACGTCTATTCAGCTTTTGGAGCACAACACTACAATGCACTGAGCACCGTCTTTTCCCGAGGGTGCGGGTGATCTAGTGGTATACCATGATGGTTTGAACCAGAGTCCTGGTTACACGCCGATGCAACACGAGAAGGTGATGGCTGATGAGGTGGATTAACAAGAAGAATTGCATGACTCATAGCATGGGGGGTGAAAACCATTGTCCTGGATTTAAGTTGGAGGCATTACTTGGACGGTACCAAATACATTACATAAACCGATCACAAGGGGCCTCCCGTGTACCGTTGTTTCGAAAGAGCTATAGCATACAATGACATCGCTGGATGGAACCTTTGAATGATTTCGACTGTGAAACCTAGACGTGTATGGCCTCGCAGCACACTATCGACTCTAACCTACCTGATCAGATCTGCCCTGCTCAAACCGAAGCACTGAAGGAAGATAATTTTCAAGTTGGGTCCATGCGGGGCATGGATAAATAATTTTTGGCAAGTTGGATGATATTCGCTATTTCATAGAACGAATATGAATTCCACTATACAGCAATCCAAGAGAACTTGTGTTGGGCGAAGCACACCAACCTTGATATTCTAGTCATCTGAATTTTGATGGAATATAGTAGGATCTAAGGATCTCGTACTGGCAACTGGGCTTGAAGGCCTACACAGCGAAGCATGCGGACGACGTTTGACTTGTGGGAAAGTCAAGGTGGAACATCAGAAAACCTCTTGGTTTGTTTCAGTAATCAGAAACACCTATTTGGAGATTAGAACAGATAGCCATGGATTTTGGTCAATGGTCTACTTAAAACCCGAAACGGACACGATGACATCTGGGTAATCATTGATTGTCTCACGAGGTGCCCACCCCTGTTACCTCTGGTTTTGGTCAATACCTGACTTATGGCAGGCACTACACAACACTCTTGGCTCACAACTAGACATGAGCATTACTTATCACCATAGAACAAACGGTCAGAGTAGACGAACCACCTTGACGCTCAAGGACATGCTGCGAGCACGTGTGCGATGGACACAGTAAAACTTGAAAGGACACTTGACCTTGCTTGAGTCTTACTACAATAATTACCATTCCAGTATTCCGACAACTCTGTTTGAGGTATTGCATGGATCATAACGCTAATCTCCTCGTTGGATTAAGGTGGGTGACAATCTAATCCCAGGTCCAGGACTTGTACTCAAAACCCTTGGGAAGATTGCTCGGATCGGAAATCATTTGGCGACAACGAATGACCGTCAGGAAGCTGAAAAGATTAGGAAACGCTAGGGGTTCGTTGTAGGCGGTAGTATCATGTTGAAAGGCTCGCCCGGGGAGGGTGCAGTACACCATAAAAAAAAAAAAAAAAAAAAAAAAACGTGGCAAGCTTAGTTTACGATATGTTGGGACATTTGGATTTCTGAAACGGATCGGTGACATGACTCACAAACTCAAGTTACCTGGTGAATTGGGTAACGTTCACAATGCCATTTATGCCTCGAATCCAAAGAAGTGTTTGTCCACTAGTGATACCCTTATTAGAGCCTCGAGACTAACGACAAATTGCAATTGTCGTGGAATCTACTGAAATCATGGACCAGGATGTCAATATTCGTTAGAATAGTCGAATCCCAATCCTGAGAGTTGTTGGAACTCAAGCTGTGGACCGAAGTTCACGTGGGAACGCAATGATCGGAGTAAGCTCCAGTATCCCCAGTGCTCAAACGGTTGTATAAATTTCTGATATCATTGGCAAATTTCGGGACGAAATTCCCTTTCAAGTTGTGGATGATGTGGCACCCGAGGAAAATCCACAGTCACCCTAATTTAACCTATTGCCGCTTTGGATTACTTGTCAAATTTCGGGACGAAATTTCTTTCAAGTTAGGGATGATGTGACAACTCGTATTTTCAAAGTCTTTCACTTGTCTTATGCAAATTCATTTATGCTTCGTTCTACATTGCGATCACGTGTATGTTGTAAGGGAATGGACGATGAGTGGTTTATACTTAATTGATTGATTGGAAGGTGGTAGTGTTATTAAATATTATGTGAATTATAAACTTAGCCGCACACTAAATTCCGACTCGCCCACTCACAACTGCCCACTCTTGTACTTTGATTCTCGGCCCACTCACATCTTGTGAGCCCAACTCGAGCCCAACCCCCATACACCACTAATTCCCTACGTAGACTTTGGGGCGGTCTTTCATGTAGTTACATGTTGCAAAACACAAACTCCTTAACCCTACTTCTCATTCAACTAGACGGCAGCCCCCATCTTGCAACACCCTCTTCGTGGAACCCACCTACCTTGTTCGCACCCTACTCCCACTCAACTGGTATGATTTATCAATGATATAAATCATTTATTTTGGTTAATTATAATCTTGTGCTAGTAACTATTTTGAATGTGATTAAATCAAAGCTCTGTGAATATGTAGATTGTTGTAAATGATAGTTTTAGGGAGCTTGGTGGTAGAGATCTTGATGAGTATTTGGTTAAAAACTGAACGAGTGGTGATCGATCATTGGTAGGTGATAGGTGATGGGTATGAATGTTTGACAAGGGTCTTTTGGTAACTAGATGCATATGATAGAATGAGGGTAAACCCAAGAATCGTCCTAATTGCTGAACATTGAATTAAGATTCTGGAATATTGATGACTTCATAATTATTCGTGTGATTTGATAAGATTCATCATTGCATCAAATAGTGTACATGTGAAATTGTTTGAACTATCATGTGATATGTCAGCCAATTGGATTGAGTGGTCCAATAAAAGAAATAGCCTAGTCTAAGTTGTCGGCCATCTATGCTTTGTTTTATTTGCAAATGTCAAAACCCATGTGATTTCAATCAATTAATGTGAATTTGATATTGACTGAAATAAACTAGGAGGTAGGTATTAATTAATTACCATCTTGTCTTATATGTAGATTAAGTTTCTGTTTATGATCAATACATGAACAATGGGTATAGTATTTAGTGGTGTGCTTAATAAATGAAAATGATCATGATGTACAGCGAACCTGTGTTGCTTGTCACAGTAGAATAGAATTATTAAACGAGTTGGGATTCTTGTGCACAAAAAGGAATGATCCGATATGAAGGTGTTATGAGTTGTTAAATCGTTGTTTGGATGTCCATGTTAATAACTGTTATGTGTGTTTATTGAGCCATTGCATTTATCGACTCAATAAATCAGTGATGCGCATCATAGGATCTAGTCCGACTTAACTCGGTTAACGCTCGTATTTCCGGCATGATTGTTGGGTAAGTTAAACACTAAGGTCACGGGTTGATGGGGTTTATTGGTGGGAATAAAATAGTGGGTTATTGGACCACTCTACATTTCTTTTGGGCCGGCCAGGTTGGGTAGAGGTTGTTTGTATCAAGCGAATAGTTAAATCTATTATGATTGGGCCGAATCTTAATGTCGAGGCAATATCAGGCCACTCACATACACACTCTATATTAGATTTCATATCACATAAGCATTACATTGGGCCGCACCTGGATAGTTGAGCCTGTTTCTTGCACGTCGAGCCTGCGGGACACGAATGGTACATGAACTCATATAATTGTAGGATCGAAGTGAGATGTTATTTGAAACATGGAATGTGAAGCTTAACTCGATACGTGTAGCATCTAGTAAGGGAATATAATTTAGATAGTGTATCTTATCTGTGATGAACGTATGCTATGTTCGTATATGTGATCCGAGTGTCTAGTACACATAATGGTTATGATTTATGCTATGGTTACACTACATGAACAACAATTACTTGTTACATGATGTTACGTGTATATATTTCATGAGTACAATTCGTGACGAAATACGTGGTTAGACATGAATGTTAAACTGATTATTGCTGGTAAATTATGATAGGGCGTACTTAATCAGCTGTTAGGCAAGC